>NC_041385.1:439373060-439459022 GCF_002162155.2 Triticum dicoccoides
CATGGCGGGGGAGCGCGAGGGGGAGGAGCTGGAGAGGAGAGGGGGTGTCTGGGGGGTTCGGGGGAGCGAGGGAGGCCGGTCCACGACGTCACCGGGCGCGGGGAGCGGCGAGGCGGCGAGCAGGTGCGTGGCGCGCGCTGCGGTCGCCGTCGGGCACCTGCCTGCCTGCCTGGCCGGCAAGCAGCTCGCTGGAGCGGCGCTGGGCTGGGCCGGCAGGTGGGCCGGGAGCAGGCGCCAGGTAAGATTTTTCCATTTCTTTCTGTTTTCTGTTTTTTTAATACTTCTGCAACTTTGTTGAATTAAATAAAATACTTAGGCTACTCCTAAAATCACCAAACTACTCCTGGTCCATAGTTGGATTATTTCCAACATGAAACATTTTAGTTTGGAGATATTTGAGCATTCAAATATTTTATATAATTTTAAATGCCCAAATTCAAATATTTATGATTTAATTCAAAAACCCTAAGATGGCCTAGGAAAATGTGCATCACTTTTGGCAGAGGTTCTGAACCAAGACAAAAATGATGGCCATTTTAGAAGGGCATTTCAGGTTCATTGAAAAAGTTTTTAGTAAACCCTAGTTGGTTTCAGAGGGGACTGGGGGTTCTGTCATCCCCATTTCAGGTTTCTGGTGAAAGAATAAACATGATGCAACACTCTAATGCATGACTAGCTAGGGTGTGACAATACTTTTGATGTTCTAAAACTTTTTCAATCTTGACGCAATACATGAGCGTGAGCCATGGACATAGCACTATAGGTAGAATAGAATGGTGGTAGTGGAGAAGACAAAAAGGAGAAGATAGTCTCACATCAACTAGGCGTATCAATGGGCTATGGAGATGCCCATCAATAGATATCAATGTGAGTAGGGATTGCCATGAAACGTATGCACTAGAGCTATAAGTGTATGAAAGCTCAAAAAGAAACTAAGTGGGTGTGCATCCAACTTGCTTGCTCACAAAGACCTAGGGTACTTTGAGGAATCCCATCATTGGAATATACAAGCCAAGTTCTATAATGGAAAATTCCCACTAGTACATGAAAGTGTCAACATTGGAGACTCTCTATCATGAAGATCATGGTGCTACTTTGAAGCACAAGTGTGGAAAAAGGATAGTAGCATTGCCCCTTCTCTCTTTTTCTCTCATTGTTTTTATTTGGGCCTTTTCTCTTTTTTATGGCCTCTTTTTTTTCCGTCCGCTCATCCCGACTTGTGGGGGAATCATAGTCTCCATCATCCTTTCCTCAGTGGGACAATGCTGTAATAATGAAGATCATCACACTTTTATTTACTTACAACTCAAGAATTACAACAAAATATGACTCTATGTTAATGCCTCCGGCGGTGTACCGGGATGTGCAATGATTCAAGAGTGACATGTATGAAAAATTATGAACGGTGGCTTTGCCACAAATACTATGTCAACTACATGACCATGCAAGGCAATATGACAATGATGGAGCGTGTCATAATAAACGGAACTGTGGAAAGTTGCATGGCAATATATCTCTGAATGACTATGGAAATGCCATAATAGGTAGGTATGGTGACTGTTTTGAGGAAGGTATATGGTATCGGCGAAAATTGCGTGGTACTAGAGAGGCTAGCAAGGGTGGAAGGTTGAGAGTGCGTATAATCCATGGACTCAACATTAGTCATAAAGAACTCACATACTTATTGCAAAAATCTATTAGTTATCAAAACAAAGTACTACGTGCATGCTCCTAGGGGGATAGATTGGTAGGAGAAGACCATCGCTCGTCCCCGACCGCCACTCATAAGGAAGACAATAAATAAATAAATCATGCTCCAACTTCATCAAATAACGGTTCACCATACGTGCATGCTATGAGAATCACAATCTATAACACAAGTATATCTCAAATTCACAACTACTCTACTAGCATGACTCTAATATCACCATCTTCATATCTCAAAACTATCATAAAGAACAAACTTCTCATAGTATTCAATGCACTTTATATGAAAGTTTTTATTATACCCATCTTGGATGGCCATCATATTAGGACTAATTTTGTAACCAAAGCAAATAACCATGCTGTTCTAAAAGACTCTCAAAATAATATAAGTGAAACATGAGAGATCAACAATTTGTATAAAACCACCGCCGTGCTCTAAAAAGATATAAGTGAAGCACTAGAGCAATATTGTCTAGCTCAAAAGATATAAGTGAAGCACATAGAGTATTCTAATAAATTCCTATTCATGCGTGTCTCTCCCAAAAGGTGTGTACAGCAAGGATGATGGTGGTAAATAAAAGGCAAGGACTCAAATCATACAAAACGCTCCAATCATAACACATATCATGTGGTGAATAAAAATATAGCCTCAAGTAAAGTTACCGATAGACGAAGACGAAAGAGGGGATGCCTTCCGGGGCATCCCCAATCTTAGGCTTTTGGTTCTCCTTGAATTTTACCTTGGGATGCCTTGGGCATCCCCAAGCTTAGGCTCTTGCCACTCCTTATTCCAAAATCCTTCAAATCTTTACCCAAAACTTGAAATTTCACAACACAAAACTTTAACAGAAAATCTCATGAGCTCCGTTAGTATAAGAAAATAAACCACCACTTTAAGGTTGTAAGGGCATATTTATCCCCAAGATGTTTTGGTGATTGATGACAATGCTTGTGCGGACTAATCGCGTGCGCTAAGTTCTTTCAGAGATTCATCCTTTGGCACGAGACGATTTTCACCCCTCGGTGTTTTATTCAAGACGGTGTAGCTCCTTCGTTTCGTTGTTGGTGGACTAGTCCCGTATGAGTCACCGTACTATCAAGAGGGGATCCGTTTTGGTAAGACTTGGGTGGAATGAACATGTACACATCCTTATCACACCCATCGTTTTCTTTCCTCTTCATTGGAGCTGCCGTTTTCCCCTTAGTATGCTTTGCCCTGCCCCAGCGGTAGTACCGCGACCCACAGCAGTAGTACCGCCGAAGCTCCCCAGCGGTAGTACCGCTCTCAGAGCGGTAGTACCGCTCCAAGCGGTAGTACCGCTCTCCGAACGGTAGTACCGCTTGGGGTCTTCGGCCGTAGTACTGTAGTGCTTCCGGGCTACTGCCGCCTCGATTCGAGAATGTTGTTTTTCGTGTCGGGTTTTGCGGTACTAAGGGCCGTAGTTGTGGCGGTAGTACCACTCCAAGCGGTAGTACCGTGCCTACCCCCACGGTAGTACCGCCCTGGGGTCAGGGCCCTGTCAACGCGGCAGTACCGCTGGGTTGAGCGGTAGTACCGCCCGGAGCGGTAGTACCGCCCTTCCCTAGCGGTAGTACCGCTCTGTGCGGGGCTGCTCAGTGGGATAACGGTTGGATTGTTCCCCCCACTATATAAAGGGGTCTTCTTCCCCAAAGTTGACCTACCTCTTTCCCCCAAAGCTCCATTGTTGCTCCAAGCTCCATTTTCCCCCGATCTCTCTCCCTAGCCAATCAAACTTGTTGATTTGCTCGGGATTGGTTGAGAAGGCCCAGATCTACACTTCCACCAAGAGAAATTTGATTCCCCCCACTTATCCCTAGCGGATCTTGTTACTCTTGGGTGTTGAGCACCCTAGACGGTTGAGGTCACCTCGAAGCCATACTCCATTATGGTGAAGCTTTGTGGTGTTGTTGGGAGCCTCCAAGTGTTGTGGAGATAGCCCCAATCTTGTTTGTAAAGGTCTGGTTGCCGCGTTCAAGGGCTCCAATAGTGGAATCACGGCATCTCGCAATGTGTGAGGGCGTGAGGAGATTACGGTGGCCCTAGTGGCTTCCTGAGGAGCATTGTGCCTCCACACCGCTCTAATGGAGACGTACTTCCCCTTAAAAGGAAGGAACTTCGGTAACACATCCTCATCTCCACCGGCTCCACTCTTGGTTATCTTGTCCCTTTACTTTTGCAAGCTTACTTGAGTGGTATATATTGCTTGCTTGTGTGCTTATTGTCTTTGCATCATATAGGTTGTCCACGTAGTTGCACATCTAGACAACCTATTTCATTGCAAGGTTTAAATTGTTAAAGAAAAGTCTAAAAAATTGTTAGTTGCCTATTCACCCCCTTCTAGTCAACCATATCGATCCTTTCAATTGGTATCAGAGCCTCGTCTCTTTATTTAGGACTTTGCCGTCCGAAGAGTATGGTTGACACCCACGACGGTGCGGAGGAGCACTCCGGTGTGAATCCCATCTCGTCCACGGCTGAAGGGGGAGCCTCGGTCTCACGTGAGGAATTCAATGTGGCTTTAGACACATTGAAAACCTCCATGATGGTCGAGGTTAAAAGCATGTTTTCTGAATTCCTAGACGGACTTAAACTATCTACCTCGCCGATGAAAGTGGGTGATCCCACTAACAAGGTGACAGATGCTACCTCTGACAAGGGGGAAGCTAACAGTGAAAAGAGTCCGTTTACTAGTGGTAGAAATGGGACCGGCATCTTTGCCAATGTGGAACCCCCAGTGTATAGAGGACCGATCCCCTCTACTCATTTGAATCATGCCGGTCCTCCTCCTAAATATGTGAAAAATGAAGATTTTTACTCTTGGGTTTATCGCTTCAAGCGTCACTTAAAACATGTGAACACTAACCTTTGGAGAATTATTGAAGAAGGTTTCTATCCTCATGATCCAAGCAACTTCACCCCTCGAGAAGAAGTGGACAATCAATTCAATGAGAGTGCTCTCTTCATCATCCAAGATGCAATCCTTCCCAAAGATCTCCCTCATCTTCGACCTCATGTCATGGCTAAATAAGCATGGAAATGTGTTGAGTCTCTCTATCGAGGAAGTGCTAGCATTCAACGCTCCAACTATGAAGTGGTGCAAGATGAAGCCGATGAGTTTGCAATGAAAGAGGATGAAGAACCTTGTGAGCTCTTTTGAAGAGTGACCAAACTCGCGGTCGCACTCCGAGATCATGGGAGCAAGGACACGGATGACAACTGGATCAAGCGCAAGTTCCTCAAGGCCATGATGCCCTACAACAAGGCCATGTCCTCCGTCATTCGCCAAAGACCGGACTTCCACTCCATGACCTCAGGTGAAGTGTTGGATGAGTTTGTTGCAATGAGCATCTTTGGCAAGACCGCCGACAATGCGGTGCTCCGTTCTCAAAGGGCAAAGAAGCCCAATCTTGCCTTGAAGGCCAAGGTTAGTGTGGAAGAAGAAGAAGAAGAGGAACATGAGGAGAGCAACCCCGAGGACACGAAGTATGATTATCATGAGCACATGGCTATTGCCTCAAGACAATTTTGGAGTAAGAAGAATACAAGACCCAACTTCAACAAGAACAACTCAAGTGGCCTCAAGGGCAAGCAACAAGTTAGAACTTGTTTCAACTGTGGCAATGTTAGCCATTTCGTTGCGGATTGTCCTTACGAGAAGCAGGAAGACAATGGTGGCAAGTTCATCCAAAAAGACAAAGCCAAGTCCTTCCCCAACAAGAACAACTTCACCAAGAAGACTCCTACTCGCCGGTTGGTGGTTCAAGAAGAATACCATGAGGATGACGATGATGATGAAGATGGTGAAACAATGGCCATGGCATCCATTGCCATTGTCACAACTCCCCGGGTGTCTCTCTTCGATGCACCTAACGAGAACATCACCGCCAAGTGCCTCATGGCTAAGGCCACCAATAAGGTAACCCCCAATATCAAAACCACCATTATTCCTAATCCTCCTTCAACGGATGACTCTGATAATGGTAAGAGGTCTAATGAGGAGATTAATGAATTTGAATCCTTCATGAGTAAGCTCAAGGGAAAATCCAAGAAGCACTTCATTGCTCTCTTGGAACAACTTGGTGAAGCCAATGACATGATAGAGGCTCACGAAGAGACCATCTCTGAGATGGAAGGTCATAGTAGTGATTACGCCGATGAGATATCGGATCTATCTAATGATCTTGCTAAAGAGCGTGGGCATCATTTGGCTCTTGAGGAGTCACACAACGATGACCATGCCAAATTAAAGAAAGATCTTGATCATGCTCTTGTTGTGTCTCGTTTTCTAACTTCTGAGAAGGCTAAACTTGGGGTTGATCATGCTAGACTCAAGGAGGAGTTTGGTGTACTTGACAAGGCCCATAAGGTCTTGAAAGGTGCTCATGCAAACCTCAAGGAGTCTCATGCTCAACTCCAAGTTAAGCTTACCAAGGAAAAGGCCACATTTCCTCACATGGTCTTAATTGATAATGCAAATGCTACTAACCCATGTTGTGAGCATGTGCATCTTGTGGAGGAGAATGCCAAGTTGAAGGAACAACTCGAGAAAGGTCTTGTGTCATGCATACAAGGCGAGAAAAACCTAAATGACCTTTTGAGCAATCAAAAGGAAGTTGTGGGCAAGGAGGGAGTTGGGTTTACGCCCAAGTCCAAGAACAAGAAGAAGAACAAGGAGAAGAATAACAAGACCAATCGACCTCCCCCGCTCAAGCAAACTTTTGTGAAGGAGGGAGAGGGTGCTCCTAAGAAGAAGAATGACAATGCAAGGAGTGGTGATGCCAAAGAGCGCAAAGCCATCTCTCCCAACAAAGACGGTGACTTTAACCCTTCTTATGTGTTGTGTCGTGCTAGCGATGGGCATGTTTATGCTAAATTTGTTGGTTCTTCTTATGAGTACATTGAATGGTCTATTTGGGTTCCTAAGACCCTTGTTACTAACATCAAAGGACCCATTACTCAATGGATACCTAAAACCAAGCATTGATATCTTGTAGGTGTTTGCTTCCGGTGGGGGATCATGGTTGCCCGACAGTGGAGCAACAAATCATATGACAGGGAGCAAGGACTTGGTGGTGGACGTGCACAAGATCCCATATATGCCCACCAATGTTGAATGGGGTAATGCCGCACATTCTAAGGTATTGGGTCTTGGCAAGGTTATCATTTCTCATGATCTAACGATCGACAAAGTCATGCTTGTTGAGTCCCTTGCGTTCAATTTACTTTCCGTTCGTCAACTCGCACTCATGGGCTTTGCCACCTTCTTTTATATTGATACCGTGGCCCTCTTGTGGAGCAAGACTCTTAAAGTAGCCTTTGTTGGGCATGTCGAGAACAGTCTCTATGTGATTAACTTTTCGGAGCAACCCACTAAGACCGCGACATGCCTAATGGCTAAAGTTGATGTGGGATGGCTTTGGCATAGCCGTTTAGCCCACGTCAATATGAGATCTTTGCAAAGTCTTCTCAAGGGGGACCATGTTCATGGACTAACGAATGTTAGTTTTGCCAAAGATCGTGTTTGCAGTGCTTGTATCGAAGGAAAGCTCCATGAGACGGCTCACCCTCCCACGACTATCATCTACTCGAAGACACCCTTGGAGCTCCTACACATGGGCCTCTTCGGGCCTCCATCCTTTGATAGTCTTGGGGGTAGAAAGTATTGCTTGGTGATTGTGGATGATTATTCAAGATACACTTGGGTATACTTCTTCAAGAGGAAGAGTGAGACTCAACAAACCGTCATCGACTTTGCAAATGAAGCTCAACGTCAACATAATGCAAAGATCCTGACAATAAGAAGTGACAACGGCACCGAGTTCAAGAACTACACCTTGGATGAGTTTCTTAGTGATGAAGGGATCAAGCATCAATATTCTGCACCATATACCCCTCAACAAAATGGTGTTGCAGAGAGGAAGAACCAGACGTTGATGGATGCGGCAAGGACCATGATGGCGGAGTTCAAGTCTCCATACAACTTTTGGGACGAAGCCATCAACACAGCATGTCATGCATCCAATCGGCTCTATCTCCGCAAAGGCTTGAACAAGACTCCGTATGAGATACTCACCGGGAACAAGCCCAATCTCAAGTACTTCCGAGTGTTCGGGTGTAAGTGTTTCATTCTCAAGAAAGGTGTTCGTTTGTCTAAATTCGAGGCTAGAGCTCATGAGGGCATACTTGTTGGTTATGCTACAAACTCTCATGCTTACCATGTTCTCAACAAGTCCAACGGACTCATTGAGGAGACGTGTAACGTAGAGTTTGACGAAAATAACGGCTCCCAAGTGGAGCAAAGTGGTACTTGTGATGTAGGTGATGAAATTCCTCCCCAAGCCATAAGAAGAATGGGTATTGGTCATATCCTACCCATTGAGGAACCCCTTGTGGCCGAAGGAGAAGGACAATGCTCCACCTCTGTGGAGCCTTCACCTACTCAAGACCCACACGCTTCCGAAGAACAAAGTGAAGGCCCTCAACCTCGGGAACAAGACCAAGGGCAAGATCAATCTCAAGATGGTGGTGAACCTTCACATGATGCATAAGGTCAAGTTCTCCCCTTCGAGCAAGTTCAAGATCATGAGCAAGCTCAAGATCAAGAACAAGCTCATGACGACACTCAAGATGATCAAGTGAACCCTCCTCCTTCGACATCCAAGGAGGAATTGGAGCGTCGTGCCGCGAAGATTGCTTCCAAACTCACCACCAAAGGTCATCTCATGGAGAATGTGGTTTGAAGCCTAAGAAAGGGGGTAAGCACTCGTAGACAATTAGCAAACTATTGTGAACATCACGCATTTGTCTCTTGTGTTGAACCCCATAAGGTCTATGAGGCGCTCGAAGACTCGGATTGGCTCAATGCCATGCATGAAGAACTCAACAACTTCGAGTACAACAAGGTGTGGAGGTTGGTTCCAAGGCCTTCCGGGAACCATAACATCATTGGAACCAAGTGGATATTCAAGAACAAGCAAGATGCTCATGGGAACATAATTCGCAACAAGGCAAGATTGGTAGCTCAAGGCTACTCCCAAGTCGAGGGTATCGACTATGGTGAAACCTTTTCTCCCGTTGCTCGCCTTGAATCCATTCGTTTGTTGATTGCTTATGCTTCCCATCACAACTTTAAGTTGCAACAAATGGATGTGAAAAGTGCTTTTCTTAATGGTCCTATTAATGAGTTGGTCTATGTCAAGCAACCCCCCGGGTTCGAGGATCCCTTCTTTCCGGATCATGTATATCAACTCGATAAGGCACTCTATGGCCTTAAACAAGCCCCACGTGCGTGGTATGACCACCTTACCGAGTTGTTACAAGATCGTGGATTTGAAGTTGGGCTAATCGATCCCACTCTTTTTACTAAGAAGGTCAAAGGGGAGTTGTTTGTATGCCAACTATATGTTGATGACATTATCTTTGGTTCCCCAAACAAAGCTTTCAATGAAGAATTTGCCGCTCTCATGACCTCTAAGTTCAAGATGTCTTCAATGGGAGAGTTAAAGTTCTTCCTTGGTTTTGATATCAAAGAAAGAAGAGAAGGTACCTTCATCAACCAAGCCAAATACACTCAAGACATGCTCAAGAGATTCAAGCTAAGTGATGTCAAGCCGGCCTCTACTCCAATGCCCACCAAGTGCCAACTTGACATAGATCCCAATGGTAAAGCAGTGGATTAAAAGGTATATCGCTCCATGATTGGCTCCTTGCTTTACCTTTGTGCATCTAGACCGGATATCATGTTGAGTGTGGGGATGTGTGCACGGTTTCAAGCTGCACCAAAGGAAAGTCACTATGTGGCGGTCAAGCGAATCTTTCGATATTTGGCTCATACCCCAAACTTTGGCTTATGGTACCCAAGAGGGGCAAACTTCAAGCTTGAAGGATTTACGGATTCCGATTGGGCGGGAGACAAAGTGGATAGGAAGTCCACTTCCGGAGGGTGCCAGTTTCTTGGGTGCTCTTTGGTGAGTTGGTCTTCCAAAAAGCAAAGTTGTGTATCTCTCTCGTCCATTGAAGCTGAATATGTGGCGGCGGGTAGTCGTTGTGCACAACTCTTATGGATGAGGCAAACTTTAAAGGAATACGGTGTCATTTGTGACAAAGTGCCTCTTTGGTGTGACAACGAAAGTGCCATCAAGATTTCTCTCAACCCGGTGCAACACTTCAAGATGAAGCATATTGAGATTCGGTATCATTTCATCCGGGATCACATTAGGCGAGGAGAGATCGAGCTCAAGTATGTCAACACTCATGATAACCTTGCAGATATTTTCACGAAGCCCTTGGATGAAGCAAGATTTCGCGAGTTAAGGCATGAGCTAAATATCATTGATTCGAGCAATGTGACTTGAACCCTTGCACACCCCACCCCACTCAACTTGGTGTCTAGCTTAGATGTAGGCATGGACATAGGGGGAGTGTTGTTCTCTCAATGAACTCTCCCTCCCCCCATTATGCATAAATCGATCAACCCTTTCACATTAGCCATTTTTGATGGTACTTGTGCTTCAAAGACGAGTGTTGGTCATGGGCCCAAGGATAATTCTTCGCGGTTCCATACCAATTGACTCAAACATAGGTGGCTCCGGCCACCGTCCTCTCCTGAGAGAGGCCAGAGCTCGCTCTGTTTCGTGTGTTTGTTTTTGTTTGAGTGGTTTCTGGTCCGTTGTTTGTGTGTGTGCTGCCTGGTTGGTCTTCTCGTTCTCTTGCCCTTGCTTTCGTTTTTTTTGGAGCGTTAGCCGTAGGTTTAGGAGCAGTGTGGTTGCTGAAGCGGTACTACCGCTGGTGGCAAGCGGTACTACCGCCCTCCAGCGCGGTACTACCGCTGTGAGGCGCGGGCCGGGGGATATATCGGGGGCAGGGGGAGTTTTCTTCTCCCCCATACCCATTAGTTCGCCCCCTCGCTCTGTTCCTCTCTCCTCAGCAACCGGCGCCGCGGGAGGGCTCCGGCGGATCTCCCTCTCCGGGGCGCTCCTCTCCATTTCCTTCGGTGGAGTCGATCCCCATCGTTTCCTCTTGCCATGGATGCCGGTATTGCCCCCGTTCTCTTTTTCCTTGTGTCTAGATTTCCAATCTAGCTTCTTAGGGGCAATAGCAGTTGCATCTCTAGATTTTTGGCCAGATCTAGGCTTGAGTAGGATGGAGATTGCTTCTAGACAGTTTGGATTAGTGTTTGGTTGGAGTATTTTTGAATTTGGTAGGATGGTAGTACCGGATCTGACCACGGAAGCAGGAAACTGCTGTTTCCCGCCTCGAGCGGTACTACCGCTCTCTCCAGAGCGGTACTACCGCTGAAGGGTCACGGTACTACCGCCCCTCTACCAGTTTCCGTCATGCTCCTACCTCTCAGTGATCTTTTTGCTCGTGTTTTGTGGCTTACGCTCGTTCTCTCTGGTTGTTTGCGTGTTTGTGTGTGTGGTTCCAGGTGATGAGGTTCCTGAGCATCAGGCTCGTCGTGTCAACCCCGGTCGTGCCTCGTCCAAGCGCTACCGCACCATTGAGCCTGCCGGAGGATCTTCTAGTGCTCCACCTCCTCCTCAACTGCAGAAGAAGCCTGGGGTCAAGCCAAAGCTAGGCAAAACCGTGCCAGAAATGCCGCCCAAGGAGTTCTGGGCAAGGCGCCGCTGCAACCCGTATGAGATCGACCAAGATCCCACTTTGGTCAACCGTCCGTTCTAGAACAGGTTCCAGTTTGCCATCTTCTTTGATGTCCTCAAAGCCAAGAAGAATCTCTATGTCAACGTGCACTCCATCGACACCGAGCATATGGAGAACGATCCTGAATACTTTGGTGAAGCTCTTCACATGTGCACTCAACTGAACATTCTTGGGATCATGCAATTCAACAAGGACTACGATGCTGATATTGTGGCCCAATTCTATGCCATGGTTCACCTTGGGACTGATGAGGACAGGACACTGACTTGGATGACCAATGGCAAGTTGCTTTCAGTCAAGTGGAAAGCTTTCATGGAGTTGATTGGGGTGGAAGATCTAGGTCTTGAGTCTTCTGTCGGCTTTCGCCCACACCGTCGCGCCAATGCCACTCACAAGCAAGCTCTATGGCCCTACTGCACTTTGAGGATCAACCCTGAGATGAAGAAGGAAACCTATGAGCTGCATGCCTATCTGGATATCCTTCACCATATCTTCAGAGACACTCTTTTCCCTCGTATCGGGAATCTGGACCAGGTTCACTCCTATCTCATGGACATGCTTCTCTTCTGCCAGCATGAGAAGGGACAGAACACCGGAGAGTCCTTGGATATCTCTCGTGTTATGTGGTCCGAGCTGCTTTCTGCTATCTCCGAGCGCAAGTGCCCAATTTATGGTCCGTTCATTATGCTGCTCATTGAGAAGGCCTGGGATCGTGTCTATCCCAAGGTGCTGCTGGAGACTGGAGAGTTGGTCTCTCACGATGTCAAGCGTCTGAGGAAGAAGGATAACTGGGGCACTCAGGTCCCTAGGACTGGAGTTCCTTCATCTACTGCTGCCATGGAGACTGAGGAGGAGATTGGGGCTGAGGCTGAGGATGAAGATGATGACTACGTGCCTTCTGAGGCAGAGCCCTCTTGGGCCAAGAAGCTCAAGATCAAGGTGAAGAAGCTATTCTGCATGGAGTCTCATGGTCAGTACGTGACTCATGTGGCTGAGAAGAAGGCCCGAGGTTGCCACAAGGAGCTCATGCGTCAGATGGGTGATATTGTGATTAGTGGTTCTGAGGATCAGCTTACCGAGGAGGAGGAGTGGATTCAGCAGCACTGCCCTTGGACTGATTCTGATGCTGAGCACTTCCCGACTGACGATGGTGGCGCAGATGATCCCTCTGAGATCTGATGTGTGTCCCTCATTTGCCATCACCTGGAGCCGTAGCAGCACTCCCTCTCCTTTTTGGTGTCTCGATGCCAAAGGGGGAGAGAGTTTAGGGATTTTTGCTTTGTGTCTTCCGTCTTCTGTGTTTGTGTTTTCGCCTATTGCTTTATTTGGTTTGTGTCTGTGAGACCTAAGTTCTGTTTTCTGTCAGTGAGACCTAAGCTCGAGTCATATGGTGTGAGACATATGCTACCTTACCTTTCCAGCTTCATTATCTATGTCTATCTAGCTTATGAGTTGCATGCTTATCCTGTTATCTATGTTGCTCTCATATATCTTGCTTAGGTAGTTGGTCTCTAAAATGTAGGGGGAGCATTGATCCTGGCATCTGTGTCGTGCAGTCCAAAGCACTTATCTAGGTAGCACACATCCAGGGGGAGCCCTTCTACATTTTAGGATGGTTGTGTTTTTGCGCTTATCCTATATCTATCATATTGTGCAAATCCTGTATTGTCATCAATCCACCAAAAAGGGGGAGATTGTAAGGGCATATTTATCCCCAAGATGTTTTGGTGATTGATGACAATGCTTGTGCGGACTAATCGCGTGCGTTAAGTTCTTTCAGAGATTCATCCTTTGGCACGAGACGATTTTCTCCCATCGGTGTTTTATTCAAGACGGTGTAGCTCCTTCGTTTCGTTGTTGGTGGACTAGTCCCGTAGGAGTCACCGTACTATCAAGAGGGGATCCGTTTTGGTAAGACTTGGGTGGAATCAACACGTACACATCCTTATCACACCCGTCGTTTTCTTTCCGCTTCATTGGAGCTGCCATTTTCCCCTTAGTATGCTTTGCCCTGCCCCAGCGGTAGTACCGCGACCCACAGCGGTAGTACCGCCGAAGCTCCCCAGCGGTAGTACCGCTCTCCGAACGGTAGTACCGCTCTCCGAACGGTAGTACCGCTTGCGATCTTCGGCCATAGTACCGCAGTGCTTCCGGGCTACTGCCGCCTTGATTCGAGAACGTTGTTTTTCGTGTCAGGTTTTGCGGTACTAAGGGCGGTAGTTGTGGCGGTAGTACCGCTCCAAGCGGTAGTACCGCGCCTACCCCCACGGTAGTACCGCCCTGGGGTCAGGGCCCTATCAGCGCGGCAGTACCGCTTGGTTGAACGGTAGTACCGCCCGGAGCGGTAGTACCGCCCTTCCCTAGCGGTAGTACCGCTCTGTGCGGGGCTGCTCAGTGGGATAACGGTTGGATTGTCCCCCCCACTATATATAGGGGTCTTCTTCCCCAAAGTTGACCTACCTCTTTCCCCCAAAGCTCCATTGTTGCTCCAAGCTCCATTTTCGCCCGATCTCTCTCCCTAGCCAATCAAACTTGTTGATTTGCTCGGGATTGGTTGAGAAGGCCCAGATCTACACTTCCACCAAGAGAAATTTGATTCCCCCACTTATCCCTAGCGGATCTTGTTACTCTTGGGTGTTTAGCACCCTAGATGGTTAAGGTCACCTCGAAGCCATACTCCATTGTGGTGAAGCTTCGTGGTGTTGTTGGGAGCCTCCAAGTGTTGTGGAGATAGCCCCAATCTTGTTTGTAAAGGTCTGGTTGCCGCCTTCAAGGGCTCCAATAGTGGAATCACGACATCTCGCATTGTGTGAGGGCGTGAGGAGATTACGGTGGCCATAGTGGCTTCTCGGGGAGCATTGTGCCTCCACACCGCTCTAACGGAGATGTACTTCCCCTTAAAAGGAAGGAACTTCGGTAACACATCCTCGTCTCCACCGGCTCCACTCTTGGTTATCTTGTCCCTTTACTTTTGCAAGCTTACTTGAGTTGTATCTATTGCTTGCTTATGTGCTTATTATCTTTGCATCATATAGGTTGTCCACGTAGTTGCACATCTAGACAACCTATTTCATTGCAAGGTTTAAATTGTTAAAGAAAAGTCTAAAAAATTGTTAGCTGCCTATTCACCCCCCCCCTCTAGTCAACCATATCGATCCTTTCAAAGGTACTGTAATGAAATCATTATTTATTTATATTGGTATTAAACCTACTGTATTCCAACTTCTCTATGGTTCATACCCCCCCTACTACTCATAGATTCATCAAAATAAGCAAACAACACATGAAAAACAGAATCTGTCAAAAACAGAACAGTCTGTAGCAATATGTAACTTTCGAATACTTATATAACTCCAAAAATTCTGAAATAAATTTGTGGATGTGAGGAATTTGTCTATTAATCGTCTTAAAAAAGAATCAACCTAAAATCACTCTTCTGTAAAAAATTACATCTATTCTCGTGAGTGCAAAAGTTTCTGTTTTTTTACAGCAAGATGGCAAAGACTTCACCCAAGTCTTCCCAAAGGTTCTACTTGGCACAAAAACTAATTAAAACATAAAACCACATCTAAACAGAAGCCAAATGAATTATTTATTACTAAACAGGAGCAAAAATCAAAGAACAAAAATAAAATTGGGTTGCCTCCCAACAAACGCTATCGTTTAACGCCCCTAGCTAGGCATAAAAACAAGAATAGATCTAGGTATTGTCATCTTTGGTAGGCAATCCATAAGTGGATCTCATAATAGATTCACAAGGCAACTTAATTTTCTTCCTAGGAAAGTGTTCCATGCCCTTTGAGGGAGTCCTGGATAAGGGGGTGTCCGGACGGCCGGACTATATACTTTGGCCGGACTGTTGGACTATGAAGATACAAGATTGAAGACTTCGTCCCGTGTCCGGATGGGACTCTCCTTTGCGTGGAAGGCAAGCTTGGCGATTCAGATGATAGATCTCCTTCTCTGTAACCGACTCTGTGTAACCCTAGCCCCCTCCGGTGTCTATATAAACCGGAGGGTGTAGTCCGTAGGACAACAACAATCACACCATAGGCTAGCTTCTAGGGTTTAGCCTCTACGATCTCGTGGTAGATCAACTCTTGTAATACTCATATCATCAAGATCAATCAAGCAGGAAGTAGGGTATTACCTCCATCGAGAGGGCCCGAACCTGTGTAAAACATCGTGTCCCCTGCCTCCTGTTACCATCCACCTTAGACACACAGTTCGGGACCCCCTACCCGAGATCCGCCGGTTTTGACACCGACATTGGTGCTTTCATTGAGAGTTCCTCTATGTCGTCGTTGTAAGGCTCGATGGCTCCCTCAACCTTCAACAACGCAGTCCAGGGTGAGACTTTTCTCCCCGGACAGATCTTCATGTTCGGCGGCTTCGCACTGCGGGCCAACTCGCTTGGCCATCTGGAGCAGATCGACAACTACGCCCCTGGCCATCAGGTCAGGTTCGCCAACTTGAATTACACGGCACATATTTGCGGATACTTGATTTTCGACGGATTCGGGCCCATATCAAGAGCACCGAACAGTCACGATGAGCACGACTTAAATATGTTATCGTACAGTATTTGGGATATCGCCCTGCAGCTACTCCGGACCTAAATCCAGGGCAGATCGTGTCGTTCGAGGACGGGTGGATGGACCCCGCCACGAAGGTCGCATACTCTTCGGCGGTAGAGCCGAACGCAGACTCCACCGTTAAGGGAATCTGCGTCGCCGGACCCTCGGACCTGTGTCCGGATGTGGGTTCCGAACCGTGCGCCCAGGCCCATCGAGTCCGATTGGGCTCCAGTAATGGAGTTCACCACCACGGATATCTTTCAGCACTCCCCTTTTGGCGATGTGCTAAATTCATTAAGGTCTCTCTCTCTGACAGGAGATTCCTGGCCGAACTATGTCTGGCTCGAGCGGGAAGCAGGCGACGAAGAATTCGTTACCCACCCACCACCCACTTAATAGCCACTATCGATGATTTCACCGACATGCTTGACTTCGACTCCGAAGACATCGACGGTATAGACGACGATATGGGAGAAGAACAGGAACCACCGCCCACAGGGCGCTGGACAACCACCTCTTCGTATGACATATACATGGTGGACACCCCCAAAGAAAACAATGGCGATGAGGCAATAGAAGATAACCCCTTAGGGAAGAAACCAAAGCATGGGCGTCATCAGCGCCGCTCTAAGCCCCGCCATAGCAATAGCAGCACGGGACAAGAAAACAACCTAGATGGTGCCGAAGAGGAATACAATCCTGATCAGCCTACCTTTGAACAGGCCGAACAGGAACACGGGTAGGTTAGCCCAGAGGAACAGGCGACGACGGATATGTGGAGGATGACAACTATATGCCTTCCTCCGAAGATGAGGTGAGCCTCGACGACGATGACTTCGGCGTACCCGAAGATCCAATAGAGCAGGAGCACTTTAAGCGCCGGCTTATAGCCACTGCAAGAAGCCTGAAAAAGAAGCAGTAGCAGCTCCAAGCTGATCAAGATCTGCTCGCAGACAGATGGACCGAGGTCCTGGCGGCCGAGGAATACGGACTCGAGCCCCCCACCAAGGGTTACCCAAAGCACAAGTTGCTACCTCAACTAGAGGAGGAGGCCGTAGAGCCTACACTATCAGCACAAGACGAGGCGGACCGGCCACCTCGTGGCTGGGATAAAATGGCGTATTAGACCAAATACCAGCCCGCACCCCCATGCCAGTTCACCACGGCCCGGGGCAATACGCAAGACCTGCAAGACATATTGGAAAACAACGCAGGACAACCAAGATCGATCTACGGATCACGGGCGCGCGCCACAGCACATGACGATGACCGTCATGCCTGATACACCAATAATAAGTCCGGCCAGGCCAAACATAACTAACCAGACTTAGTCAGACTGCGTCGTGACATAGCCCGGCAGAGAGGCGCCGCACACTCCCTCTGCTTCACCGATGAAGTAATGGATCATGAATTCCCAGAAGGGTTTAAACCCATCAACATTGAATCATACGATGGCACAACAGACCCCGCGATATGGATCGAAGATTTCCTTCTCCACATTCACATGGCTCGTGGTGATGATCTACATGCCATCAAGTATCTCCCCCTTAAGCTTAAAGGACCAGCCAGACATTGGCTGAATAGCCTGCCGGCGAACTCCATCGGTAGTTGGGAAAATCTTGAGGACGCATTCCTCGACAACTTCCAAGGCACTTACGTGAGACCACCGGATGCTGATGACTTAAGTCACATTACCCAACAGCCCGGAGAGTCAGCCAGGAAATTCTGGACTCGGTTCCTAACTAAAAAGAACCAAATTGTCGACTGTCCGGACGCCGAGGCCCTGGCGGCCTTCAAGCATAATATCCGCGACGAGTGGCTCGCCTGACACCTCGACCAAGAAAAACCAAAGTCCATGGCGGCCCTCACGACACTTATGACCCGCTTTTGCGTGGGCAAAGACAGCTGGCTGGCTCGCAGTCGCACCACACCAAGAAACTCCGGCACTTCAGATGTCCACGACAGTAATGGAAAGCCATGGCCCAATAGACATAAGCGTCGGAATAATGGTGACAACGCCAAAAATACGGCAGTCAATGCCGGATTCAGCAACTCAAAATCCGGTCAACGGAAAAAGTCGTTCAAAAGAAACAATCCGGGATCGTCTAGTCTAGACCGCATACTCGACAACTCGTGCCAGATTCACGGCACCCCCGACAAACCAGCCAATCACACTAACAGAGATTGCTGGGTGTTCAAACAGACCGGCAAGTTGAATGCCGAAAACAAGGACAAGGGGCTGCACAGCGATGATGATGAGGAGCCTCGGCGTCCGAACACTGGGGGACAGAAGAAATCCCCCCCAGGTGAAAACGGTAAACATGATCTATGCCACCCACATTCCCAAACGGGAATGAAAGCGTGCACTTAGGGACGTCTACGCGATGGAGCCAGTCGCCCCAAAGTTCAACCCATGGTCATCCTGTCCGATCACCTTTGATCGTAGGGACCATCCTACCAGCATCTGTCATGGCAGCTCAGCCGCATTGGTCCTTGACCCAATCATCGACGGATTCCATCTCACGCGAGTCCTTATGGACGGTGGCAGTAGCCTGAACCTGCTTTATCAGGACACAGTGTGCAAAATGGGCATCGATCCCTCACGAATCAAACCCACTAAAACCACCTCTAAAGGTGTATTCCAGGGGTAGAGGCCCGCTGTACGGGCTCAATAACACTAGAAGTGGTCTTCGGATCTCCAGATAACTTCCGAAGCAAGGAATTAATCTTTGATATCGTCCCTTTCCGTAGTGGCTATCATGCACTACTTGGACGAACCGCGTTCGCTCGATTCAATGTGGTACTTCACTATGCATACCTTAAGCTCAAGATGCTAGGACCTCGTGGGGTTATAACAGTCAATGGAAACACAGACCGCTCCCTCCGTACGGAAGAGCACACTGCGGCCCTCGCGGCAGAAGTACAAAGCAGCCTTCTTTGACAGACAACCCATTCGGCAATGACAACCCCGAACACCGTCAAGCGAGTCCGGAGCACCTTGCAACAGGATCGTCAGGCACGCCAAGAGCTCGATTAGAAATCCGGCCTCCGCCCCAGCCCCATTCAGGCGGCATTTGTGCCACGCGTACACAACTATGCACTCAAGATACCATGGGCATAGGTGGAGGCGAGTCGAGATGCAGCCCACAGTGCGGTTAAGCCGCCACGAGGCCCACATACCCTTTTTCTTTCTTTATTTCAGGACCCTACTTTCGGGTAGCCCCTTGAGAGAACCAGACCATCAGACTCATCACAGGAGGGAAAACCAAGGAGGCAAGAGGCTTTGCACACAAGGGAATACCCAGGTGGTCTCTGTCAATGATCGTTCTACTTGTTTTACATACCCGCATGCAGCCTGCCCTTGGACAGGACATATCAAATAGTCCTATTTGTTTCTGCTTAACGCATTAAGTGTACACATACGCCTTGTCGTATTATACAAATAACAACGGGAAATAGTATACAACGTCAGCTTCTTATTACTATCTTCATATTTTCCCTTGAATATTTATTTAATATTGCATCCGTACACTTTTGTACGATGAGTTTGCCAGGGGCTTTTTATTGAGCCCCATAACATGGCAAGAAAAGTCCGAACACTTTCGATAGTGCGGCACCCCGAACTTATAGCATTATATGCATCAGCTCCGAATCATGTCTTGGGTCAATAGTTGGGTTAGCCCGGCTCCCTTGTTTTGGTACCTTACATTCAGTTATATCGACTAAGGTAGCGCAGGGAGAACTACTGCGATTGTGTCCCGGTTCTTCAGGACGAGCACCTCAGTAGAGATAGCCGAAAACTGACTGTCATGATGCGGCGAGAGCTGGTCGCTGTTCGAGAGGTACTAAATCCTTAAAGATTTTTCCACTTAAGGCGAGGAATCGGCCTTGTTTGATTTAGGCGTGTATAGCGCCCCAGTTCGGCCTTCCGAATACTAGGGGCTTCGCCAAAATTTAAAATTATAGACTTCTATGGCCAAGTGAGAGTTATAAAGCCGCATAGTCCGATTGCCTTGTTCGCTGCGCCAAACACCTCCTTAAAGGACCAAAAACTTGGATAAATAGTGTTTGGGCTTTCCACGAACACCCCAGTACTAGCTACACGGGGGCGGAAGCCGACGACTGGCCTACTTTCAGAATTTTATAAACGACTGCACAGAAGGTAATATTTTAAACCAACAAAGCGTTATATAGCGCAAACAAACTCGTTCTCATATTACAAAGACGACATGAGTACATTCACTCAAAGATCATGTTCTGGTGCATTCATCAGCCACAAGGCAAGCGCCTTTCATAACGCCATCATAATATTTTTCGGGGTAGCGATGCTCCTTACCCTCTGGGGGTCCATCCTGCACCAGCTTCTCAGCATCCAGTTTGGCCCAATGCATCTTCGCGCGAGCAAAGGCCCAGCGGGCACCCTCAAGGCAGATGGATTGCTTGATAACCTCAAACCATGGACAGGCATTTACCATCCACTTGATAAGGCCAAAGTAGCTCTCGGGAAGAGGCTCACCAGGCCACATCCGGACTATCAAGCCCTTCATGGCCAGTTCGGCCGCCTTGTGGAGTTCGACCAATTGCTTCAGTTGGTCACTCAATGGCATCGGGTGTTCGGCTCCGGCATACTAGGACCAAAACAACTTCTCCGTTGAGATCCCTTCTTCGGTGCGGTAGAACTCCGTGGCATCCGATATGCTGCGTGGCAGATCTGTGAATGCCCCTGGAGAGCTCTGAATTCGGTTAAGTAAAAGAAAGGTCTCCTCCACATGCTTGCTCTGCATAATGAATGCCTTACCCGCTGCTATCTTCTTGGCCGCCTTGATTTCCTGGAGGGTCTTTTGGGCTTCGGCCTTGGCATCTTTCGCGCTCTCGAGGACTTTGGCAAGCTCGGACGCTTGTGTCTTGAAGTCGTGCTCCAAGGACTCGAACTTCTTGCCGAACTCCTGGAGCTCTTGCTATACCTCCCCCACCCGACCATCTTGCTTTTCACGCTTGGTGTGCTCTGTGGCCGCCTTGGCTTCGGCCTCGGACAACGCTTTCTTCAAGGCCGCCACTTCGGTTGTAGCCCCTATTAAAAATCATGATGCTTTTTGTTAGCATCATCAATTTTTCTCCTCTACATGACACACGGACGGGGTATCACTTACCTTTGTTCTCCTCGAGCTGCCTCTTCACGAGGCCGAGCTCTTCTTCAGCCCGCCCCAGGTCCTGCCTGAGTCCGGCGACCTCAGTTGTGCGCGTAGCGGTGGTCAGCAGTAACGCGTGCTTATTAACATAGACAAGTACTGTCAGACTCCTGCGGATTAATAATTGACCCTCTGTTTGGCTTTTCTTTCCGAACACTAAACAGAGTATCAGGAGCTACTATCAATCGGGTGATATTTTCTCTAACTTTTCATTACTTACCTCAAAGCCTGTTAGGAGGCTGGTGCAGGCTTCGGTCAATCCGCTTTTGGCGGACCGGACCTTCTCAATCACCATACTCATAAGAGTATGGTGCTCTTCGTTAATGGAAGCGCCGTGAAGTGCTTCCAGCAAATTATCCGATGCCTCCGGCTGGGCGGAGGTCATCGGCATGGCCGGCTCGCCCTCCTTAGCGAGGGGCTGCCCACTTGAATCCGGAACCTGTGGAGGTTCCGGTACAGTAACCGGCGGGGAGCTAGACTTGATGTGGCGTCCGCATAATCCATGGGGATCTTACTCCCCATGTGCCCGGCATCTGGGATTTTGCCTGTGGGCATCTCCAGAACCGTCCCCCTGCTCTGGTATCCTTTGGGACAACACCTCGGTGTCGTCCGCAGGTCGTGGGGTGGTGGCCGTCGGGAGTGAATCCATCTCCGACTCACTCAAGGACCCATCTGAAGAGGATACCCTGAGATTAGACTGCTACGTCTTGAGCTTGCGTTGGTTTTCCTTGAAGAGGAAAGGGTGATGCAGCAATAGTAGCGTAAGTATTTCCCTCAATTTTTGAGAACCAAGGTATCAATCCAGTAGGAGGCTCCTCAAAAGTCCCACGCACCTACACAAACAAACAAAGAACTCGCAACCAACGCAATAAAGGGGTTGTCAATCCCTTCACGGCCACTTGCGAAAGTGAGATCTGATAGAGATAGTATGATAAGATAAATATATTTTTGGTATTTTATAATATAGATGCAAAAAGTAATGATGAAAATAAAAGTAGATTGAAAGCAAATATGATAAAGGATAGACCCCCGGGGCCATAGGTTTCACTAGAGGCTTCTCTCAAGATAGCATAAGTATTATGGTGGGTGAACAAATTACTGTCGAGCAATTGATAGAAAAGTGAATAATTATGAGATTATCTAGGCATGATCATGTATATAGGCATCACGTCCGCAACAAGTAGACCGACTCCTGCCTGCATCTACTACTATTATTCCACACATCGACCGACTCCTACCTGCATCTAGAGTATTAAGTTCATAAGAACAGAGTAACGCCTTAAGCAAGATGACATGATGTAGAGGGATAAACTCATGCAATATGATATGAACCCCATCTTTTTATCCTCGATGGCCACAATACAATACGTGCCTTGCAACCCTTTCTGTCACTGGGTAAGGACACCACAAGATTGAACCCAAAGCTAAGCACTTCTCCCACGGCAAGAAAGATCAATCTAGTAGGGCAAACCAAACTGATAATTCGAAGAGACTTGCAAAGATAACTCAATCATACATAAAAGAATTCAGAGGAGATTCAAATATTTCTCATAGATAAACTTGATCATAAACCCACAATTCATCGGATCTCGACAAACACACCACAAAAAGAGTTTACATCGAATAGATCTCCACAAGAGAGGGGGAGAACATTGTATTGAGATCCAAAAAGAGAGAAGAAGCCATCTAGCTAATAACTATGGACCCGAAGGTCTGTGGTAAACTACTCACAACTCATCGGAAGGGCTATGGTGTTGATGTAGAAGCCTTCCGTGGTCGATTCCCCCTCCAACAGAGCGCCGACGAAGGCTCCAAGATGGGATCTCGTGGATACAGAAGGTTATGGCGGTGGAAATTGTGTTTTGGTGGCTCCCGGGATGTTCTTGGGGTACGTAGGCTTATATAGGAGGAAGAAGTACGTCGGTGGCCGCCCGAGGGGCCCACGAGACAGGGGGCGTGCCCTGTAGGGGTGGGCGCACCCTACCCTCTCATGGCCACCTCAGCTGCTTCTTGACTTGCACTCCAAGTCCTCCGGATCACGTTCGTTCCAAAAATCACTCTCCCGAAGGTTTCATTCCGTTTGGACTCCGTTTGATATTCGTTTTCTTTGAAATACTGAAATAGGCAAAAAAACAGCAATACAGGCTGGGCCTCCGGTTAGTAGGTTAGTCCCAAAAATGATATAAATGTATAAAATAAAGCCCATAAACATCCAAAAGGGGTAATATAATAGCATGGAACAATCAAAAAATTATAGATACGTTGGAGACGTATCAAGCATCCCCAAGCTTATTTCCTGCTCGTCCTCGAGTAGGTAAATGATAAAAACAGAATTTTTGGTGTGAAATGCTACCTAGCATAATTCTCAATGTAATATTCTTTATTGTGGCATGAATGTTCAGATCCAAATGATTCAAAATAAAAGTTCATATTGATAAAAGAAATAGCAACACTTCAAGCATATAATCAAACTAATCATGTCTTCTCAAAATAACATGGCAAAAGAAAGTTCATCCCTACAAAATCATATAGTTAGGCTATGCTTCATTTTCGTCACACAAAGATGTTCCCAACTTCTATACCCCCGATGACAAGCCAAGCAATTGTTTCATACTTAAATAATCTCAAACTTTTTCAACCTTCATGCAATACATGAGCATGAGCCATGGATATAGCACTATGGGTGGAATATAATATGATGATGGGGATTGTGTGGAGAAGACAAAAAGAGAGAAAGTCTCACATTGACGAGGATAATCAACGGGCTATGGAGATGCCCATCAATTGATGTCAACATGAGGAGTAGGGATTTCCATGCAACGGATGCACTAGAGATATAAATGAATGCTCAACAAAAGAAAACTAGTGGGTGTGCATCCAACTTGCTTGCTCACAAAGACCTAGGGCATTTGAGGAAGCCCATTGTAGGAATATACAAGCCAAGTTCTATAATGAAAATTTCGCACTAGTATGAAAAAGACAACGTATGAGACTCACTATATGAAAAACATGGTGCTACTTTGAAGCACAATATATGAGACTCACTACATGAAGAACAAGGTGCTACTTTGAAGCACAAGTGTGCAAAAAGAGATAGTAACATTGCCCTTTTTTTGGGCCTTTCTTTTTTTTGGCCTTTCTTCTTTTTTTGTTTTTGTTTTGTTTTGGGCAATGCTCTAAAAATGATGATCATCACACCTTCATTGATTACAACATATGAATTACAACTCGAAACTAGAACAAGATATGACTCTATATGAATGCCTCCGGCGGTGTACCGGGATGGTGCGATGAATCAAGAGTGACATGTATGAAAAATACTGCATGGTGGCTTTGCCACAAATACGATGTCAACTACATGATCATGCAATGGCAATATGACAAAAGTAAAGTATGTCATGATAATGATGAACGAAACGGTGGAAAGTTGCATGGCAATATATCTCGGAATGGCTATGGAAATTCCATAATAGGTAGGTATGGTGGCTGTTTTGAGGAAGATATAAGGAGGTTTATGTGTGATAGAGCGCATCGTATCATGGGGTTTGGATGCAGTGGCGAAGTTTGCGCCAACTCCCAAGGTGAGAAAGGGCAATGCACGGTACTGAAGAGGCTAGCAATGGTGGAAAGGTAAAAGTGCGTATAATCCATGGACTCAACATTAGTCAAAAGAACTCATATACTTATTGGAAAAATTTAGAAGTCATCAAAAATCAAGCACTACGCGCATGCTCCTAGGGGGATAGATTGGTAGGAAAAGACCATCGCTCGTCCCCGACCGCCACTCATAAGGATGGACAAGCCAGGTACACTTCATGTTTCAGATTTGTTACACAACTTTAACCATACGTGCATGATACGGGTGTGACGCCCCTGATTCAATCGTACACTAATCATGCACGCAAAGGTGTACGATCAAGATCAGGGACTCACGGGAAGATATCACAACACAACTCTAAAACATAAATAAGTCATACAAGCATCATAATACAAGCGAGGGGCCTCGAGGGCTCGAATACAAGTGCTCGATCATAGACGAGTCAGCGGAAGCAACAATATCTGAGTACAGACATAAGTTAAACAAGTTGCCATAAGATGGCTAGCACAAACTGAGATACAGATCGAAAGAGGCGCATGCCTCCTGCCTGGGATCCTCCTAACTACTCCTGGCCATCGTCAGCGGGCAACACGTAGTAGTAGGCACCTCCGGTGTAGTAGGAGTCGTCGTCGGTGGTGGCGTCTGGCTCCTGGGCTCCAGCATCTGGTTGCGACAACCAGGTAGAAGGGAAGGGGGAAAAGGGGGAGAAAAGCAACCGTGAGTACTCATCCAAAGTTCTCTCAAGCAAGGAGCTACACTACATATGCATGGGTATATGTGTAAAGAGGCAATATCAGTGGACTAAACTGCAGAATGCCAGAATAAGAGGGGGATAGCTAGTCCTATCGACGACTACGCTTTTGGCACCCTTCATCTTGCAGCATGTAGAAGAGAGTAGATTGAAGTCCTCCAAGTATCTTCGCATAGCATAATCCTACCCGGTTATCCTCCCCTCGTGGCCCTGTGGAAAAGCGATCACTGGATTGTCTGTGGAACTTGTCTGGGTGTGTTTTATTAAGTATCCGGTTCTAGTTGTCATAAGGTCAAGGTACAACTCCGGGTCGTCCTTTTACCGGGGGACACGGCTATTCGAATAGATAAACTTCCCTGCAGGGGTGCACCACATAACCCAACACACTCGATCCCATTTGGCCGGACACACTTTCCTGGGTCATGCCCGGCCTCGGAAGATCAACATGTCGCAGCCCCACCTAGGCACAATAGAGAGGTCAGCACGCCGGTCTAAATCCTATGCACGCAGGGGTCTGGGCCCATCGCCCATTGCACACCTGCACGTTGCATACGCGGCCGGAAGCAGACCTAACAACCTCCATTACAAAGGAAGTTGCGCTAACGCAGTCCAACCCGGCGCGCGCCGCTCAGTCGCTGACGTCATGAAGGCTTCGGCTGATACCACGACGTCGAGTGCCCATATCTTTCCCGCGTAGTTGGTTAGTGCATATAGGCTAGTGGCCAGACTCAGATCAAATACCAAGATCTCGTTAAGCGTGTTATTATGAAGTAACCGCGGACACCGACCTGGGCCAGGCCCACCTGTCGCCTAGGTGGTCTCAACCTGCCCTATCGCTCCACCACAAAGTAACAGTCAGGGGCCGTCAGGAGCCCAGGCCCACCTCTACTGGGATGGAGCCACCTGTCCTTCCAGCCCCCACACCGGAATCACTTGCGGGTACTCAACAAGCTGACCCGACTTTAGTCACCATCTGTAGTATGTATATATGTATAGTATATACCCGTGATCACCTCCCAAGTGATCACGGCCCGATAGTATAGCAAGGCAGACCGACAAGAATGTAGGGCCACATATGATAAACTAGCATCCTATACTAAGTATTTAGGATTCTAGGTAAGGTATCAACAGATGTAGCAACATTGACAGGCTATGCATCAGAATAGGATTAACGGAAAGCAGTAACATGCTACACTACTCTAATGCAAGCAGTATAGAGGAGAATAGGCGATATCTGGTGATCAAGGGGGGGGGGCTTGCCTGGTTGCTTGGGCAAGGAGGGGTCGTCAACACCGTAGTCGATCGGGGTACCAGCAGCAGCGTCAGTCTCGTAGTCTACCGGAGAGAAGAGGGGGAAGAAACAATAAATACAATGCAAACAAATGCATGACGATGCACGACATGACAAAGCGTGATGCTAAGTGTGCCCAATCGCGGTAGTAGGTGATACCGGCGAAGGAGGAAAACATCCGGGAAAATATTCCCGATGTTTCGCGTTTTCGGTCAAAGGAACCAGAGGGGGAAAGTTGCGAGTTCGATAGGTTAGGGATGTGTGGCGGACAAACGGGCTGCATATCCGGATTCGTCTCGTCGTTCTAAGCAACTTTCATGTAGAAAGTATTTCCATCCGAGTTACGAATTAAAAGATATGATTTTCAAAAGAATTTAATAATTTCTGGAATTTAATTAATTATTTAATTCAATTCGAAATTGGATTTATGACATCAGCATGATGTCTTGCTGACATCAGCAGTCAACAGGGGTTGACTGGTCAACCTGACAGGTGGGTCCCACCTGTTAGGGACTGTTTAGCTAATTAACAATACTTAATTAGGTTAACTAGTTATTAGGTTAATTAAAATTAATTAGTTAATTTAAACAGAATTAATTAAGTTAATTATTTAGTTAATTAATTAATTAATTGATATTTTTATTTTTATTTATTATTTTTAATTCTGTTTTTTTATTTAAAACATTCTAGGGCGTGGGCCCCTCGTGTCATGGGCCCAAGGCCTTAGCAGGCGCATGGGTGGTGGTTAACGGGGCGGCGCCCGAACGAGGGGGCGGACCGGGCGGCAGGGGGGGTACGGGCGCCATAGCGCAGACGGCCACGGCGGGGCTCGCCGGCCGGCCGTCTTCGGCGAAGGAAGCCGGCGCGGAGGGGTGCGGTTGCAGGCGAACAGGCACAGGGCGCGGGCGTCGCCCGGATGTAGGGGCGCGGCGGGGCGCCGACGTGCGGGCGGCCGATGTCGGCGACAACTGCTGACGACGGCAGGAGGCGGAGCCGTGTGTGCACGAGGCGAGGTCATGGCCTCGCGGGGCACCGGCGCGTGGCAGCAGAGGCCGGTGCGGTGCGGCCCAGTGCGAGGCACCGTGGCGAGCAGGAGTGGGGAGCGTGGGGCGCGGCCAGTGCATGCGTAGGACACGGCCGGCGCGTGCGGTGGAGGCCAAGGCAGGGCTTGGTCGACGCGGGCGCGTGGCCAGGGCGTGCGTGGGCGATGGCCACTGCGGGGTGCAAGAGCAGAGACGGGGCGGACGGTGCACAGTGAGTACGCAGGACGAGGGAGAGAGGAGGTCGGGGCCTCACCGCGGGTCTCTAGGGCACGGGCAGCGGGGGTCGAGGAGGAGGCGGAGACGAGCGACGCAGGGGAGGAGATCCGGCGAGGAAGCAGTCCGGCGAGGTCTCTGGGCGGCGGCGAAGTCGAGATCCGGCGAGGGAGTCCGACGAACGGCGGGGTCCAGGCGAGACGAGGCGGCGACGGTGTGCGGTGTTGGTTCGCGGGGAGGACGGGCAGCACGGTCGGCGCATCGAGGTTTGGCCCCTCCCCGATCCAGATGGGATCGAGCGGAGAGGGGGAGAGGGAGAGGCGAGCGAGTGGGGGGAAGTGGGGGTGCTGGGTGTCGGTTAGGGTTTGGGCAAGGGGTGTATAGGGAGTGGGGTGGGCCGGTTGGGTCGGCCGGCTGGGCCTTGGCCCAGTTGGCCAGGGGGGAGGAGGGTTGTTTCCTTTTCTCTTTAGTTTTGTTAGTTTTTTATTCCTTTTTTGTTTTAATTCAATTTAAAATATTTATGTATTCTGTAAAAGTGTGTTTCCTTCACCTTAAATATCTAAACATTATTTGGCACAACCAGAACATTTTATTTTTAATGTTTGAAAACTTTGATGTTTGGCTTTAATTAAATTTGAATTTGGATCGGTTTTGAACTATCAAGAGTTTATCAACAGTAAGCAAGGTGACGTGGCATCATTAACATGGGATTACTGTAGCTTGATTATCCGGGCGTCACAATTCTCCTCCACTACAAGAAATCTCGTCCCGAGATTTAAGCGGTGGAGTAAGGGGGGAAGGTGTTGGTAGCGAAAAAAATCCTAACGAGTCTTCTCAGTCTTGGCTGCCCTTTCGAAGAGGTTGATCCCTTTCGTTGATGTCTTCATTTCTCTGCTTCAAGTCACGATGATGAAGTTGCCGTCCTTTCTTCGGGTACTCCGTCATACTTACGAATGGGTATGGGGCAGCTCGACAACGATAGAAGGCTACAATGGGTAATCATAGGGGGTTATCCCATGAATGAACACATGGGTATCTCTCGAGTTGGTCAAATGAAACACAACGAGAGCCACCAAGAAGGTACAGTAAGAAGTTTCAAGCGGATAGACAATCGTTCGATGTCTGAAACAAGTGGGAAAGGGGTCTAGAGCAATGAGAATAAGTATTGCGTGTGATACCAGAATAGAGCACTAGGAAGGTGGCCCGTGAATTAAATACGAAGCCAAGTGTGAGGAATAACCATTAGAAACAGGGTTGTACATGAGAGTCAGGTTTCGGTCCAGTGGATCTGTGGGTTATGGGCCCACAATGTGGGTTAAAAGTAGGAAGGGCGGAGACGTCTTGTGTGATCATGTAAGCAAGGCATGTCAGAGGATAGCCTGCCATTTATGTCGTTAACAACATCGGTACCAAGGGCGAGGGACGAAGAGAACCATTTTCCTGCTCGTTGAATGAGGTGGACCATTAGGCAAAGTTCTCATTTATCAGTGGCTACCAGAATATGATCAACAATAGTAACAGGGCCTCGTCGACAGAATTGTACACCGAGGTGTTTACATATGCAGGAGAATATTATTGCTGAGATCATATAGATCACAAAAAACGTTAAACCAACCAATGGAATGGAAAATATGGTTATCAGATTAAACAGAACAATGGGAAGGAAAATGTGTTTAAACACATACTTCAGGGGAATATCCTTCCCAAGGACAAGCAGAGCAAGATATCCATGATAGGATATAAAGTAGAAAACACTTTAGGTAAGGGGAGAGAAATTTTATGACATTACCCATACAACGGTGTTTGGATAATTGAGCAAGAAACATTTAGCATTGTGCTTCAAATGTTCTTATTGAAAATCAGAGTACCACAGACATGCTTCGAGATGGCATTGACAAGGTCTTCAAGCAAAGGTCAGACCATGGATACACGAAGGATTCATCAGGAACAACTTGTAGAATAAGTCTTATCATTTCCTCATGGAAGAATGGATAACATTCCAAAAAGGAAACTATAACAATAGGGCCTCTGGCTAGATGTGCTAGGCATGACACCACCCTACCAGGTCATATAAAGACAATTGTCATAACTCTTGGAAATATGTTCCAACCATCATATCTGACTGAGATTCAGATATGATTGGTGTCAGGAAACCTTAGACTCAGGATTCCTGAGAAGAAAAGGTGCGACACAATTTGATGAGATGACATTGTAAGATTCTTGGGAAATGAACTAAGGAAGTGAGTTCTGAAACAAGAGTTCATCATTAAACGAAGGAGAGGATGAGGGGGTGGCTGCTGGACTCAGCGACAATTCCTCGAGATTTCCAAAAGATGGATTCCCACAATCATGTGAAGGAGATAACATTTTTCAGATCAAATGACGTAATGATGTATGCTCGAGGGAAACATACTCAGTTAAACAATGGTTGAAAGGTGCACCCGAAATATGGGCTTAGGTAGTACGATCAATGTTAGAATGGTGATTTGATAATCAATGGCCTAAGGATGTAATGTTGACCATTAACTCCAAAGCAATAGGGTTGATAGAAGGGAGGAATCCAAACAGCACCGTTCACCTATTGGTATCCCGGTTAGAAACAACACAAGAAAGAATGGTGATGGTGAGAAGTATCACTATACCAAGAATCCTTAAGAGGTGGAGCAATTCTCACAACATCCTTGACATAAAAAGGTGGTAATACTTCAAGGTAAATAAGAACAAATGCTGGATAGCAAGGAACTCAAGGTATAACACAAAACACGGACAAGTTGGTGTTGAACGGAAGGCAATAAAGTGGTTGATGATAATACAAATCATCGAGGGAAAGGATGGTATTTCTCATCATGAATTCTTGATACCCTGGAATAGCTCAGAATACTAATGATGATCATGACACAATTGTTGATAGATTTCATGAAGATGTAATTTGACCGATGATGACATCAAGTCAAAGGAATGATGAAGCGAAAGGTTATTGGAAACATGAGTACGACACAAACTCAAAATCAACCTTGGTGTTCAAGGCGAAATGATATGACAAGGAAAATCAACGTAAGCTTAGCTCATCGTCGAAAGTTGTGCTCCGGGAAGAAGGACCGGGGCATATTAAAATTAGCACGATCATGAAGTAACCGATCAGGCTAGGAGTGACGTGATGGAGTATTAAACGTCTCAACAACAAAGTACTAGGAGTATTAAATCACATTGTTGATTCGATTCACTAATCGGTGTTCTCGATTGACGACAACCCAGAACCCGTGGAGTGACTACGACAAGGAAAGACATTACTTCAACAACGTTAGTTAGATGTGGTGCAATGGCAAGACATCTTAGAGATACCGAGGGTAATACTCGAAGGTAGAACAAAATAAAGGTTGGGCAGACGTAATGATCTGCAGATGGCAAGTACTTTTAACTTGTCCGAGAATGGGATCAAAGAAGAACAATCACGGTCGAAACCACGATTGCAAAGGACAAAATCACAGATACAAGATCAAATTATGCCAAGTGAATAATTATTGTTACGAGAAGCTATCATGATAAGCTCAACATCGTTTCCATGGGCATGAACACAAAGTTCAAGGTCGACTCCCACTTCTCCAATGTATAACCTTTCGTTTACTTCTCGCTTTCGATGAAGTTGTAGTGTTGAAATTATATCTGGCAAAACACCAGAATAGTATGACTCGTGAAAACTCTTCTGGTTCACACAAATTAAGGAAGGCATAGATTCAACCCGTCGGGGCATCTTAGGAACATATACCACAAACTTCGGAAGTAATTGACTCAAGCTCGAAAGTAAAGCATGGTTGAGAAAGCAGAGGATACAATTTACCAAAGGCATTATGTATCCAAGGAAAGGCTCACAAGGTTATTGAATATGAAGGACGTTGTCGGATAAAATTCAACAAAGGATCTGGTGGTCCATAAGGGATCTAATGTGAGCATCGGTACTCAACCAGAAGAAGAAAGCATGCAAGGAGATCAAATGATAGAAACAACTGACTACTTCAAAGCTCAATTGCAAAGGAAATATCATTTCCAAATCAGGGGATCAGAAGGCAACGCTCTCATTAAGAATGGATAAGTTGAATAGACTTAGGGGTATAATCAACAACAATTTAATTGGTCGATAACCAGCTCATGTTTAAAATGTCTGAGCCGGAAGGAGGAATTCTAGGGTCTGATTGAGGATTGTGAGCATTCGCAACATTTTGAATCAATGGACTCAAAATGATAGTAACAAAGGCTAACAAAAAAGATTAATGTACTTGTGGGATTAACCATAATGCAAGCAAGCAAGAATTTCAAGAGCAATAGGTTGCTCAGGATTTTTGGAAGATCGAATGGTATTTCAAAGTCTTTTGCGAAACACATGAACAACTGGGGAGAAACATATCCTCGGTAAGTGTGAGGATTAATTTGTAGGTGTAATCAGGTGACAAGAAACTACAAGGCAGTAATCACAAAGTTTTCTCGGAGCAATAGAGAGAAGTTCGGGGTATCTTGTAATAACAAGTCCAACTGAGAATAAAGGTAAGAACGACTGGTGTATGCATTTATCCATAGTGATGTTTTGGTGGTAGGGAATTGCAAATGCAACGGGGACAAAGTCTCGAGAGAACATCAGAGAGTATCTTCAGGATCTTCTGATGCAGCAGGCTGTCACACCCCTGGTCCTGGTATGCATAGGCTAGTCCTTCATGTGAGCATCATGTTTAAATTCTAATGAAATTTGAATTGAGGAATTTTCAAAAGCCTCAGAAGACCTCTAAAAATAACCAACATTTAAATCTCATCAAATGAGTCCAAGAAAATGTTCCTGTTATTCTGTGAAAATATTGGCATGAGTTAAAATGCAAACCAATATTTTTGGAGTGACTGAAATATTTATTTTGGGCCTTTTGAATTAAATCAATGACATATTTGAGTTGGATTTATTTCTATTATATAAGAAATAAAGCTCAAACATTTTTCTAAGTTGCATGTGACTTGGGCTAGACCTGAGCTCACATAACAATTTACAGAAAGTTTATAAAAATGATTTGATGTTCTAAATCGAATCAAAACAAATAACAGAAATAGAAAAACATAAATAAAAGAGAGAGAGAGAGCAACTCACCTGGACTTACCTGCAGCCCACCTGGCCCAGCACCGTAGCAGCCCAGCCCAAAGGGGCAGCACCGTCTTCTTCCTCCTCTGCCAGGAGGAAAAATAGGTGTGTGGCGAGCGCCGACGCTGCCCCGGCCACCTCCTGCTTCCCCGACCCCTCCTAGCGACGCCACGACGATGCCTTGTGTCCCCTCGCTCCTCCCCCTCACTCGCTGCACCCTCTCCCCTCCTCTGCTCTCTCTCCCTCTCACCACCGAGCGCCTCGCGGCGCACCGACGAGCACCACCACGGCCACCGGCCTTCGCACGTCTCCCCGTTGCGCCAAGAAGCCCCACCGTCGACCTCTACGCCGTATCCGCCAAGCCATGCGAGCGGAAGAGCCCTTCAGCATCGTCCCCGTCCTCATCTTCAACCTCCGGTCGTCGGTAACCTCGCCGTGGATTCGCGGGCTCCAGTGCGTCCCCGACCTCATCGACTACGCCATCGAGTTCACTGTGAGCTCCTTCCCATTTCCCCTCCTTTGCTTTGCTTGTTCCCGTGCCACAGCACGCCCGCCCGCGTGCCCGAGCACCGCTGTCCGCCATGGCCTCCCAGCTCCTTTGCCCCGAGCCCCTCCTCCCGAACCCGTGGCACCAGAGTGCTTCTGGTGGCCCGTGGGTGCCATCTAGGCCACCAGATCCTTCCCTACCGCCATGCAGCCCCGCGCCCGCACCCGACCGAGCTTCGGCCACCATCGTGGTCGACGCCGCGGTCGTCTCCGGCCGCCCCAGCACATGCCACTTCCACCATCCGATGCCCCGCAGCAGCAGCTCCCCAACGCGCCCAGCCGCGCAAGCAGCCGTGGCCGGAAACAGCCGGCCGACGATCGCCGCCGTGCACTACTTAGCGCCGGCGATTAGTCGCCTGCTAACCCGTCATTAGCTGCCTAACCATCTTGTTAACCACCCCTGACCCGCAGACAGCCGGGTCCTACCTGTTTAATTAACCGACTAAACAAATTAGTTAGAATTAGTCTAATTCCAGTGGACCCACGCGTCAGCATTGACCATGCTGACGTGGCCTTTGACCAGACCCACCTATCTGTGACACTAGGCAGCACTGGCTCACTGACCGGCGGGCCCATGCGCCAGGTTTGACCTGGACCCGGCCTGTTGACCTGCTGAGGTCAGCATGACGCAGTGCTGACGTAGTAATGCAATTTTCTGGATTTATTCTTATTTAGGAAATACCAGAAAATGTCCTAAACTTCTAAAAATCATAGAAATTCAACCGTAACTCCAAATGAAATAAATTATATATGAAAAATGATCAGAAAAACCCAATCTATCCATCTGTACCATTTTCATGCATGTTGGAACAACTTATTATTCCTGTTTAGGACAATTCAATTAAATGGCATTTAAATAACCACATGTGGAGTTTGAATTTGAATCTTGGATTCAAACCAACTTCATTTAATCTGGTTTTAGTTGCATTATCTCAAACCACAACATATTTCCATGTCATGATCATGCATCATATTGTGCATTGCATTGATTGTGTTCTTCCTTGTTTGCCAGTGCTTGTCCCCTCTCGATAGACGTGGTTCCGACGATGAGTTCAATGACACCGATGAAGAGCTAATCTTCAGAAGTGCCAGGCAAGCAAAACCCCTTGTTCATTCCGATACAATCCCACTCTCTCGCTCATGCTCTCTTTTACTGCATTAGGACAACAACGATTCAACTGTTACATGCTGCGGTAGTTGAACCCCTTTCCTCTACATGACCTGTCATTGCCACAGTAAATAGATGAAACCCACTAGCATGAGTAGGATTTGTTTGAGCCCTGATGTGCCTACTCATTCATGCTTGTTTGTCATGCCTGCTATTGCTTAGAGTTGTGTCAGGTCTGATTCACCAGGGATGAATTGGAGGTGTGTGAACATGTCCTACTGTGTGTGAGCTAAGTGTGTGAACACGATTTGGTAAAGGTAGCGGTGAGAGGCCATGTAGGAGTACATGGTGGGTTGTCTCATTGAAACCGTCCTCAGGAACTGAGTTCTGTGTTTGTGATCCATGAACAGTTACTACCACACATTGGGTTCCGGTAACTCGACCCCTCTCGACTTATTAATCAACATGATCTCTGTCCAGGAGTTGCAACTAGTTTCTGGTGTTTGTAGGTAGTGCTAGTAGTCTACCAAGTGGCACCCAGTACAGGTGGGCTTGGGACAGACTAGGCATAGTGGAACGGTGTACTAAGTGGCACCCTGATGGTGGGCTTGGGAACCCTGCTCACATCGTTTGGGGCCGTGAGCGACATCCCGGCCGGATCTCCTTGCGGATGGAACCCGAATAGGCGATAAACCTGGACTAGAGACTTGTGTGGTTAGTCAGGTCGTGGCCGACTCCCTCGCCAGGCTTCCGCTTGAAGGTTGCCGAGATACATGACGTGTACATGGCGGTAAGTGGCGAGAGCGTGTGTGAAGAAGTACACCCCTGCAGGGTTAATATGATCTATTCGAATAGCCGTGTCCGCGGTAAAGGACTTATGGGTTGCCTGTATAGTTCATAGACAAGCGAAAGTGGATACTCTAAAATGCGCAAGATAAGCGTGAGTGCTATGGATGGCGTTCTCGTAGGAAGATGGGAGCGGATCCATAGTGGTGTATTGGTTGGTGAATATGTGGACTCGTGTGCGCCACCTCAAAATAGTTACTTGCAGTCGTAGTTCAGGATAGCCACCGAGTCAAAGCTAGCTTGCTGCAGTTAAATTCCACCACCCCCTTTGTTGATAATGATGCATATGTAGTTAGTTCTGATGTAAGTCTTGCTGGGTACATTTGTACTCATGTTTTCCTATTTTATGTTTTGCAGAGAGATTTCAGTCTCACTAGTAGTTCGGTGTGGACTTCAACGTTTAGCTTGTTACCTCAGCTACGATCTTGTGCCCTCGGCAGGATCTGGTAGTTAGTCAGGCTTCTCAGCCTTTTTCATTTGTAGTTGTCTGTACTCAGACATGTTAAGCTTCCGCATGTGCTTTGACTTGTATGTTTTGAATGTTGGGTCGTGAGACCCATGTTTGTAATATCTCGCTCCTCGGAGCCTATTGAATAAAATACCTGAGTTGTAGAGTCATGTTGTGATGCCATGTTGTATTTGCACATATTGAGCATATTGTGTGTATGTTATTGAAATGCTTGGTATGTGTGGGATCTGACTATCTAGTTGTTTATCCTTAGTAGCCTCTCTTACCGGGAAATGTCTCCTAGTGCTTTCACTGAGCCATGGTAGCTTGCTACTGCTCTGGAACACTTAGGCTGGCCGGCATGTGTCCTTCTTTGTTCCTGTGTCTGTCCCTTCGGGGAAATGTCACGCGATGAATACCGGAGTCTTGTTAGCCCGCTACAGCCCGGTTCACCGGAGTCCTGCTAGCCCAGTGCTATAGCCTGGATTCACTCGCTGATGACCGACACGTTCGATGCTGGGTCATTGATGCCTGTCCCTGTAAGTTTGTGCCACTTTAGGTTTATGACTAGCCATGTCAGCTCGGGCTCCTTATCATATGGATGCTAGCGACACTATCATATACGTGTGCCAAAAGGCGCAAACGGTCCCGGGCAAAGGTAAGGCGACACCCGTGGGGATACCGTGCGTGAGGCCGCAAACTGATATGAGGTGTTACATGCTAGATCGATGTGGCATTGAGTCGGGGTCCTGACAGCTTTGGTATCAGAGCTTGACTGCCTGTAGGATTACCAAGCCAAACTGGTCGAAGTTGTGTCTAGAAATGCTTTAGTTATATAAGGGAATTGATTGTGGGATGGAACGTAAGGCTCTTTTTACTCCTTATACCTTGTGCCCTTCTGATCTGGGTCATCTTATCTTTCCTACGGGGTTAAGGAACTAGGCTTTCTCTTCTGTCTATTAGGATCACGTGTTACTAATGCATAGACTTGTAAGATTGTTGGATTTAAGCCCCAGATCAGTTTCTAATACCCCTATGTGTTCATAGTTGGTCTCGGAACCTTGTTATTGTGCTTCTGAGTGGTTATGCCACCATTTTGTAGGATTCCTCAAATCTTTTTGAGCATTTACAGCCGTTATGCTGTCCGAGTCATCCTAGGTTTCTAAATAGTCTGATGCATTTGCAAATCCCTTCTTCCCATTCCCGATGTTCTTTGAGCCAGGTTAGTCACACTAGTTGCTGAATTGAGGTACTCTATTGCCTCGGCATTTATGTTGGAGCTATTATTATGACCCTAGGTGTCTAGAGTATCACCTAGTAACTTAGCTATGTTTTGTGTTCCCAATGTGATGATTCTGGCCATCATTCTTGAAAGCATCCCGTGATGCCACTTAGTTAGTAGGCATTCTATTCCTGGGTTCTTGACCCAAGATCCACCCTACTTACTTCATGTTGATAGTGTTTGCTCGTCCCTTTAGGTTATTAGTAACCTTTGCGGTAGTCCTCAAAGTTCGTGGTATTTCCTTCTTCCAAATACTATGAACCACTTTATGGCAGAAGTTTGTTGGATCAAAAGATCACAACAGGAGTATCCTCGATGGGTTCTCCATTCTATTTTGCAACTCTGCCAGTTCAACCTTTCCGCATGGGTTATCCGGAAGAAATATGCTAAATTTGTTTGGCATACCAATCCATGCATCCACAACTCAGAAAAACATGTGTTCCTTTGAGTTGTCTCTCTTTAGTTGTTTTCTGGCCCTCGTATATCGATTAATAGTCAGAAGTAGTTATGCATTCGTGTTCATTGATGCCACTACTCTTGTGGCCCGTCAAGCCATTCTATTCGGGAATGACTAGGAGAAACAAACTCCAGTATCTCATCCATTTCCGGGATTGGATCAAAGTAGTTGTACTTCGCAGATCAAAATACCAATCCAACTTTTGCTCTGTTCTACCTTGGAGTGTTACCATCTTTATGTCAAGAGTGTCATGAGAATTGCACCACCTCTTATGAATTCTTGACGCAGTAATACTTCTTGCCATCATTGTTCATTCCTCGGTTCCCGTGTTATTGTAACCGGAATGCCGACAAGTGTACCGTGATGTGCGAAATCAATACTCCTAGCAACTTCGTTGCTTGGTAGTTAATGGAAAACAACCTCATTCTTAGTGTGCTGATTATTGAATCTTCATTCTAGGATAGATTGTGCTACCTAGTCCTTATTTTCGGTGCACTCCTTGATCAATGAGTTAGGATTGTGCCAGTCCCTCGCTCTTGTGATCATCTCGTCTTGCCCTGAAAAGCAAGATTGTTCTCGAGCTTAATAGCATATCGGTGGTTCGTGATTTTCCGAATATCTTCTCGGAAGTATCACCAGGTCGTCACCTAACTGTTATGTTGAGTTCGTGATCAAGTTGGTTTCTTGTAAACCAACCTTCTCCAAGAATCTGTGCAGGATACCCCTGAGCTAGTTGGTCAAGCTAAACAACAACTTGGAGAGTTGGAAGATAAAAGCTTGTCCGACTTAGTTCATTTTAAGGGATATCTTGTATGTGTGTTGAAGAAAGATGGTATTTTCATTGATTGACCCTAGTGCTCAGTTAATGGACCTATCATCTTATCCAATCTTTGATTCGAGTATGGGCTATCCTCAAATCAAATCAGAACCAACAATATTCGTAATGTTGTCTCACTCGCGGTTATCCCTCGAGCATACACCATTACATCTTTTGGGTGTTACCAATGCTATGTCCTTGTTCACATAATTATGGAATTCTATTTATATGGTCATCCCGATGACTTGTTGTTGAGCCCATCGACAACAACCTTATCTTCTCCATGATCATGTTGAACATCCATCTAGTGTTGGAAACTTTTGTAAACATTACCTTCGTGTACCACTCATGAAGTATATGTTCGGATGAAAGAAGTGACTTTCTCTAATTCACGTGCACTTGGTGTAAGTTGCTGCCGTGGATCCGAGAAAGATTGTTTTTGCTTCCTTTGGAATCATCCCAAGTCAGTCATGCATGTGCGAAGTATACATTGGATTGTGAGATTAGCTACCTCCATTCTATATGTGTCCCTAGCACGCCAAGCCACTGATTGACTTGTTCAAGGAAAAGGAGTTGTTGTGCTAATCCTAGGTCATGCACAAGACTTTGTTACCCTAGATGATGGTTCCCAACCTGAACTCAGTAGTGTTTTACTATAAGTCTACTACGTGGTCATGCTTGTCTGGGACAGTGTGTTCACATATGTGTAGCAGAACCAGCTCATGTTTTGGAGCTTGCTATCTTAGTTCATTTCCCGAGAATCTCGCAACATCATCTCGTCGATTTGTGTGGCAAACTTTCATTTTTCTTTCTAGACCTGATGAGTCTGGAATATTCTGACACCAACCAGATCTGAATCTCACGCAGATATGATGGTTGGAACATTTCCCAAGAACTATAATATTGGTCTCTCGACAACCGGTAAAGTGGATGTCGTGGCCAACACACCCGGGTAGAAGACCTATTATTGTAGTATCTTGATTGAGGAAGTTGGCCACCTCCCCATGAGGATTTCTTATGGATTTACTTCCATAGTTATTCCTTATGATTTTTGTGTTCCCGAAGTCCAACCTTTACTTGATGTCCTAGATATCAACCCAGTTTAATAAATGGGTTGCGCTAGCACATCAAGGAGAACATTAGAAGCAGAGTGCTAAATGTCTCTCGGTCGATCATCCAGATTTTGTCCCCTTGGCCCCGCCAAGGTGAAGTCTGAGAAGGTGTTATCTTCCTTTGCATCTGCATCTTGTACCGCATTCATCATGGTAGTATGTTGTGTTGCCAGGATCCTTGACACGGATATTGGTAATACCTTGATGAATATGGAAGTGCTCAAGTTCTTGAGAGCATGCACAAGCACTAGGTGTTATCATCGGCACTAACTGGGATTGCTCTCAGTTTCCTCGTTATGCTATAACCCTTTCAAATAGTGGATTCACTCTCTACTGATGGGGTTCCTCCCCAGTTACCAGAATCATTCCCATCATTTGCATGTTGTTCCCAGCTTGCACCGCCATCGTGCCACCCTACTCTGGATTACCTTCTCAGTAATTACTGATCAGGATCATTTTCAAAAGTGGTCCTACCATGGGTCTCATCCATTTTCGGTGATAAGCAAAATCATCCCTTGTGTTGTCTTCAACAAGGTAATCCACATCATCCATTCTAATCCAAGCATGCCATTCTACCCCCCCCTCCAAATGATCGCTCAAGAATTGCCTTAGACTGGTATAAAGAGTTTCAGTGATCTCTGAATCAAAGGTAATTCTTTTTGCCACTTAAGGTAATAATCTACGAATCACCCTCCTCCAGGATGTTCCGCTGTGGCATCATGGCAACTGAACTCCTCGCTACGTTGACAACCGTCCACCACCCTTTTAAGCGTGGAATTGTTGTCTACCTAGTGAACCCTCGTCATTTGTTCCACTCCATCCCTCTAGATGTGTGTTTTGTGTCTCGGCTTGAGAGATGTTGCTATGTCTCATCCCTGAGTTGATCCTAAGTTGTTCGACCTTCAATAAGATCGATCCTTTTAGACTTTTTCCCTATCCTCTCTTTGTCATGTTGGCTTCAGTTCTCAGAGCAAGACGATGAGACAAGTTGGTGATCGAATCAACGTCCTTATGAAGTGCAACCTGGGTCATGAAGATTGCGTTAGCTGCGTTTCCCCTTCATTCTACCCTATGCTTGAATCTTGGGATGAAATTCTTGTTTAGTGGGGGCGAGTTGTCACATCCCTGGTCCTGGTATGAAGTAGGCTAGTCCTTCATGTGAGCATCATGTTTAAATTCTAATAAAATTTGAATTGAGGAATTTTCAAAAGCCTCAGAAGACCTCTAAAAATAACCAACATTTAAATCTCATCAAATGAGACCAAGAAAATGTTCCTGTTATTCTGTGAAAATATTGGCATGAGTTAAAATGCAAACCAATATTTTTGGAGTGACTGAAATATTTATTTTGGGCCTTTTGAATTAAATCAATGACATATTTGAGTTGGATTTATTTCTATTATATAATAAATAAAGCTCAAACATTTTTCTAAGTTGCATGTGACTTGGGCTAGACCTGAGCTCACATAACAATTTACAGAAAGTTTATAAAAATGATTTGATGTTCTAAATCAAATCAACAAATAACAGAAATAGAAAAACATAAATAAAAGAGAGAGAGAGAGAGAGCAACTCACCTGGACTTACCTGCAGCCCACCTGGCCCAGCACCGTAGCAGCCCAGCCCAAAGGGGCAGCACCGTCTTCTTCCTCCTCTGCAAGGAGGACAAACAGGTGTGTGGCGAGCGCCGACGCTGCCCCGGCCACCTCCTGCTTCCCCGGCCCCTCCTAGCGACGCCACGACGATGCCCCGTGTCCCCTCGCTCCTCTCCCTCACTCGCTGCACCCTCTCCCCTCCTCTGCTCTCTCTCCCTCTCACCACCGAGTGCCTCGCGGCGCACCGACGAGCACCACCACGGCCACCGGCCTCCGCACGCCTCCCCGACGCGCCAAGAAGCCCCGCCGTCGACCTCTACGCCGTATCCGCCAAGCCATGCGAGCGGAAGAGCCCTGCAGCATCGTCCCCGTCCTCATCTTCAACCTCCAGCCGCCGGCAACCTTGCCATGGATTCGCGGGCTCCAGTGTGTCCCCGACCTCATCGACTACGCCATCGAGTTCACTGTGAGCTCCTTCCCATTTCCCCTCCTTTGCTTTGCTTGTTCCCATGCCACAGCACCCCCGCCCGCATGCCCGAGCACCGCCGTCCGCCATGGCCGCCCAGCTCCCTTGCCCCGAGCCCCTCCGCCCGAACCCGTGGCACCAGAGTGCTTCTGGTGGCCCGTGGGTGCCATCTAGGCCACCAGATCCTTCCCTACCGCCCTGCAGCCCCGCGCCCGCACCCGACCGAGCTTCGGCCACCGTCGTGGTCGACGCCGCGGTCGTCTCCGGCCGCCCCAGCACATGCCACTTCCACCATCCGATGCCCCGCAGCAGCAGCTCCCCAACGCGCCCAGCCGCGCAAGCAGCCGTGGCCGGAAACAGCCGGCCGGCGATCGCCGCCGTGCACTACTTAGCACCGGCGGTTAGTCGCCGGCTAACACGTCATTAGCTGCCTAACCATCTTGTTAACCACCCCTGACCCACAGACAGCCGGGCCCTACCTGTTTAATTAACCGGCTAAAGAAATTAGTTAGAATTAGTCTAATTCCAGTGGACCCATGCGTCAGCATTGACCATGCTGACGTGGCCTTTGACCAGACCCACCTGTCTGTGACACTAGGCAGCACTGGCTCGCTAACCGGCGGGCCCACGCGTCAGGTTTGACCTGGACCGGGTCGGTTGACCTGCTGAGGTCAGCATGACGCAGTGCTGACGTAGTAATGCAATTTTCTGGATTTATTCTTATTCAGGAAATTCCAGTAAATGTCCTAAACTTCTAAAAATCATAGAAATTCAACCCTAACTCCAAATGTAATAAATTATATATGAAAAATGATCAGAAAAATCCAATCTATCCATCTGTACCATTTTCATGCATGTTAGAACAACTTATGGCTACTGTTTAGGACAATTCAATTAAATGGCATTTAAATAACCACATGTGGAGTTTGAATTTGAATCTTGGATTCAAACCAACTTCATTTAATTAGGTTTTAGTTGCATTATCTCAAACCACAGCATATTTCCATGTCATGATCATGCATCATATTGTGAATTGCATTGATTGTGTTCTTCCTTGTTTGCCGGTGCTTGTCCCCTCTCGATAGACGTGGTTCCGACGATGAGTTCAATGACACCGATGAAGAGCTAATCTTCGGAAGTGCCAGGCAAGCAAAACCCCCTTGTTCATTCCGATACAATCCCACTCTCTCACTCCTGCTCTCTTTTACTGCATTAGGACAACAACGATTCAACTGTTACATGCTGTGGTAGTTGAACCCCTTTCCTCTGCATGACCTGTCATTGCCACAGTAAATAGATGAAACCCACTAGCATGAGTAGGATTTGTTTGAGCCCTGATGTGCCTACTCATTCATGCTTGTTTGTCATGCCTGCTATTGCTTAGAGTTGTGTCAGGTCTGATTCATCAGGGATGAATTGGAGGTGTGTGAACATGTCCTACTGTGTGTGAGCTAAGTGTGTGAACACGATTTGGTAAAGGTAGCGATGAGAGGCCATGTAGGAGTACATGGTGGGTTGTCTCATTGAAACCGTCCTCAAGAACTGAGTTCTGTGTTTGTGATCCATTAACAGTTACTACCACACATTGGGTTCCGGTAACTCAACCCCTCTTGACTTATTAATCAACATGATCTCTGTCCAGGAGCTGCAACTAGTTTCTGGTGTTTGTAGGTAGTGCTAGTAGTCTACCAAGTGGCACCCAGTACAGGTGGGCTTGGGATAGACTAGGCATAGTGGCACGGTGTACCAAGTGGCACCCGGATGGTGGGCTTGGGAACCCTGCTCACATCGTTTGGGGCCGTGAGCGACACCCCGGCCGGATCTCCTTGCGGATGGAACCTGAATAGGCGATAAACCTGGACTAGAGACTTGTGTGGTTAGTCAGGTCGTGGCCGACTCCCTCGCCAGGCTTCCTCTTGAAGGTTGCCGAGATACATGACGTGTACATGGCGGTAAGTGGCGAGAGCGTGTGTGAAGAAGTACACCCCTGCAGGGTTAATATGATCTATTCGAATAGCCGTGTCCGCGGTAAAGGACTTCTGGGTTGCCTGTACAGTTCATAGACAAGTGAAAGTGGATACTCTAAAATGCGCAAGATAAGCGTGAGTGCTATGGATGGCGTTCTCGTAGGAAGACGGGAGCGGATCCATAGTGGTGTATTGGTTGGTGAATATGTGGACTCATGTGCGCCACCTCAAAAGAGTTACTTGCAGTCGTAGTTCAGGATAGCCACCGAGTCAAAGCTAGCTTGCTGCAGTTAAATTCCACCACCCCCTTTGTTGATAATGATGCATATGTAGTTAGTTCTGATGTAAGTCTTGCTGGGTACATTTGTACTCATGTTTGCCTATTTTATGTTTTGCAGAGAGACTTCAGTCTCACTAGTAGTTCTGTGTGGACTTCGACGTTTAGCTTGTTACCTCAGCTACGATCTTGTGCCCTCGGCAGGATCTGGTAGTTAGTCAGGCTTCTCAGCCTTTTTCATTTGTAGTTGTCTATACTCAGACATGTTAAGCTTCTGCATGTTCTTTGACTTGTATGTTTTGAATGTTGGGTCGTGAGACCCATGTTTGTAATATCTCGCTCCTCGGAGCCTATTGAATAAAATACTTGAGTTGTAGAGTCATGTTGTGATGCCATGTTGTATTTGCACATATCGAGCATATTGTGTGTATGTTATTGAAATGCTTGGTATGTGTGGGATCTGACTATCTAGTTGTTTATCCTTAGTAGCCTCTCTTACCAGGAAATGTCTCATAGTGCTTCCACTGAGCTATGGTAGCTTGCTACTGCTCCAGAACACTTAGGCTGGCTGGCATGTGTCCTTCTTCGTTCCTGTGTCTGTCCCTTCGGGGAAATGTCACGGGATGAATACCGGAGTCCTGTTAGCCCGCTACAGCCCGGTTCACCGGAGTCCTACTAGCCTAGTGCTACAATCTGGATTCACTCGCTGATGACCGACACGTTCGATGCTGGGTCATGGATGCCTGTCCTTGTAAGTTTGTGCCACTTTAGGTTTACGACTAGCCATGTCAGCCCGGGCTCCTTATCATATGGATGCTAGCGACACTATCATATACGTGTGCCAAAAGGCGCAAACGGTCCCGGGCAAAGGTAAGGCGACACCCGTGGGAATACCGTGCGTGAGGCCGGAAAGTGATATGAGGTGTTACATGCTAGATCGATGTGGCATTGAGTCGGGGTCCTGACACAGGCGACCATCAGTAATAAGGGACTCTCCAGGTGGAAGTGATCACGAGATCCTAATGTCAGACTTAGCAAAATTCGTTTAACCCGAGTAGAAGAGAGTTCAGAGTCCCGGAGTAAAGATCGAGGAGTAAAAGATCCTAATACCACCCAATGGCGACGTGGGCCCATGGGCCGCACAGCCATGTTAGTAAAACTGTTTTCATCGACTAGACTCAACTTCGGCCAAGGAGTGTGGAAGGCGGGTTCCTACAGGCAGTCGGCACTAATCATGCACGCAAAGGTGTATGATCAAGATCAGGGACTCACGGGAAGATATCACAACACAACTCTAAAACATAAATAAGTCATACAAGCATCATAATACAAGCCAAGGGCCTCGAGGGCTCGAATACAAGTGCTCGATCATAGACGAGTCAGCGGAAGCAACAATATCTGAGTACAAACATAAGTTAAACAAGTTGCCATAAGATGGCTAGCACAAACTGAGATACAGATCAAAAGAGGCGCATGCCTCCTGCCTGGGATCCTCCTAACTACTCCTGGCCGTTGTCAGCAGGCAGCATGTAGTAGTAGGCACCTCCGGTGTAGTAGGAGTCATCGTCGGCGGTGGCGTCTGGCACCTGGGCTCCGGCATCTGGTTGCAACAACCAGGTAGAAGGGAAGGGGGAAAAAGGGGGAGAAAAGCAATCGTGAGTACTCATCCAAAGTACTCACAAGCAAGGAGCTACACTACATATGCATGGGTATATGTGTAAAGAGGCAATATCAGTGGACTGAACTACAGAATGCCAGAATAAGAGGGGGATAGCTAGTCATATCAAAGACTATGCTTCTGCCACCCTTCGTCTTGCAGCATGTAGAAGTGAGTAGATTGAAGTCCTCCAAGTAGCTTCGCATAGCATAATCCTACCCGGTGATCCTCCCCTCGTGGCCCTGTGGAAAAGCGATCACTGGGTTGTCTGTGGAACTTGTCTGGGTGTGTTTTATTAAGTATCCGGTTCTAGTTGTCATAAGGTCAAGGTACAACTCCAGGTCGTCCTTTTACCGAGGGACACGGCTATTCGAATAGATAAACTTCCCTGCGGGGGTGCACCACATAACCCAACACGCTCGATCCCATTTGGCCGGACACACTTTCCTGGGTCATGCCCGGCCTCGGAAGATCAACACGTTGCAGCCCCACCTAGGCACAACAGAGAGGTCAGCACGCCGGTCTAAATCCTATGCGCGCAGGGGTCTGGGCCCATTGCACACCTGCATGTTGCGTACGCGGCCGGAAGCAGACCTAGGAACCTCCATTACAAAGGAAGTTGAGTTAACGTAGTCCAAACCGGCGCGCGCCGCTCAGTCGCTGACGTCACGAAGGCTTCGGCTGATACCACGACGTCGAGTGCCCATATTTTTCCCGCGTAGTTGGTTAGTGCGTATAGGCCAGTGGCCAGACTCAGATCAAATACCAAGATCTCGTTAAGCGTGTTATTATGAAGTAACCACGGACGCCGACCAGGGCCAGGCCCACCTCTCGCCTAGGTGGTCTCAACCTGCCCTGTCGCTCCGCCACAAAGTAACAGTCGGGGGCCGTCAGGAGCCCAGGCCCACCTCTACCGGGATGGAGCCACCTGTCCTTCCAGCCCCCACACCGGAATCACTTGCGGGTACTCAACGAGCTGACCCGACTTTAGTCACCATCTGTAGTATGTATATATGTATAGTATATACCCGTGATCACCTCCCAAGTGATCACGACCCGATAGTATAGCAAGGCAGACCGACAAGAATGTAGGGCCACAGATGATAAACTAGCATCCTGTACTAAGTATTTAGGATTGCAGGTAAGGTATCAACAGATGTAGGAACATTGTCAGGCTATGCATCAAAATAGGATTAACGGAAAGCAGTAACATGCTACACTACTCTAATGCAAGCAGTATAGAGGAGAATAGGCGATATCTGGTGATCAAGGGGGGGGGGCTTGCCTGGTTGCTCGAGCAAGGAGGGGTCGTCAACACCGTAGTCGATCAGGGTACCAGCAACAGCGTCAGTCTCGTAGTCTACCAGAGAGAAGAGGGGAAGAAACAATAAATACAATGCAAACAAATGCATGATGATACATGACATGACAAAGCGTGATGCTAAGTGTGCCCAATCGCGGTAGTAGGTGATACCGGCGAAGGGGGGAAACATCCGGGAAAGTATTCCCAGTGTTTCGCGTTTTCGGTCAGAGGAACCAGAGGGGGAAATTTGTGAGTTCTATAGGTTAGGGATGTGTGGCGGACAAACGGGCTGCGTATCCGGATTCATCTCGTCGTTCTGAGCAACTTTCATGTAGAAAGTATTTCCATCTGAGTTACGGATTAAAAGATATGATTTTCAAAAGAATTTAATAATTTCTGGAATTTAATTAATTATTTAATTTAATTCGAAATTGGATTAATGACAACAGCATGATGTCATGCTGACATCAGCAGTTAACAGGGGTTGACTGGTCAACCTGACAGGTGGGTCCCACCTGTTAGGGACTGTTTAGCTAATTAACAGTACTTAATTAGGTTAAGTAGTTATTAGGTTAATTAATCTTAATTAGTTAATTTAAACAGAATTAATTAAGTTAATTAATTAATTAATTGATATTTTTATTTTAATTTATTATTTTTAATTCTTTTTTTATTTAAAACATTCTGGGGCATGGGCCCCTCATGTCATGGGCCCAAGGCCTTAGCGGGCGCATGGGTGGTGGTTAACGGGGCGGCGCTCGAACGAGGGGGCGGACCGGGCCGCACCGAGGGAGGGGGTGGGGGTACGGGCGCCATAGCGCAGACGGCCACGGTGGCGCTCGCCGGCCGGCCGTCTTCGGCGATGGAAGCCGGCGCGGAGGGGTGCGGTTTCGGGCGAACAGGCACAGGGCGCTGGCGTCGCCCGGATGCAGGGGCGCGGCGGGGCGCCGACGTGCGGGCGGCCGATGTCGGCGACAGCCGGTGACGACGGCAGGAGGCGGAGCCATGGGTGCACGAAGCGAGGTCGTGGCCTCGCAGGGCACCGGCGCGCGACAGTAGAGGCCGGTGCGGTGCGGCCCAGTGCGAGGCACCGCGGCGAGCAGGAGTGGGGAGCGCGGGGCACGGCCAGTGCGTGCGTGGGACGCGGCCGGCGCGTGCAGTGGAGGCCAAGGCTGGTCTTGGTCGACACGGGCGCGCGGCCAGGGCGCGCGTGGGCGATGGCCACGGCGGGGCGCAAGAGCATAGACGGGGCGGACGGCGCACAGTGAGTACGCAGGACGAGGGAGAGAGGAGGTCGGGGCCTCACCGCGGGTCTGTAGGGCACGGGCAGCGGGGGTCGAGGAGGAGGCGGAGACGAGCGACGCAGGGGAGGAGATCCGGCGAGGTCTCCGGGTGGCGGCGAAGTCGAGATTCGGCAAGGGAGTCCGACGAACGGCGGGGTCCAGGCGGGACGAGGCGGCGACGGTGTGCGGCGTTGGTTCGCGGGAGGACGGGCAGCGCGGTCGGCGCATCGAGGTTGGGCCCCTCCCCGATCCAGATGGGATCGAGCGGAGAGGGGGAGAGGGAGAGGCGAGCGAGTGGGGGGAAGTGGGGGTGATAGGTGTCGGTTAGGGTTTGGGCAAGGGATGTATAGGGAGTGGGGTGGGCCGGTTGGGTCGGCCGGCTGGGCCTTGGCCCAGTTGGCCAGGGGGGAGGGGGGTTGTTTCCTTTTCTCTTTAGTTTTGTTAGTTTTTATTATTATTCCTTTTTTGTTTTAATTCAATTTAAAATATTTATGTATTCTGTAAAAGTGTGTTTCCTTCACCTTAAATATCTAAACATTATTTGGCACAACCAGAACATTTTATTTTTAATGTTTGAAAACTTTGATGTTTGGCTTTAATTAAATTTGAATTTGGATCGGTTTTGAACTATCGAGAGTTTATCAACAGTAAGAGAGGTGATGTGGCATCGTTAACGTGGGATTACTGTAGCCTGATTTTCCGGGCGTCACAATGGGACTTGCTAACTTCAATACAAGCATTCTTTAAATTCATAATCACCCTACTAGCATGACTTTAATATCACTACCTCCATATCTCAAAACAATTATCAAGTATCAAATTGATCATAGCATCCAATTCACTTCCTATGATAGTTTTTATTATACCCAACTTGGGTGCTCATCATTCTAGGACCAACTTTGTAACCAAAGCAAATACCATGCTGTTCTAAAAGACTCTCAAAATAATATAAGTGAAGCATGAGAGACTAGCAATTTCTTCAAAATTGTGCCACTGCCGTGCTCTAAAAAATATAAGTGAAGCATTAGAGCAAAAACTATCAAACTCAAAAGATATAAGCGAAGCACATAGAGTATTCTAGCAAATTATAATAAAGTAGGCTTCTCCCAAAAGGTGTGTACAGAAAGTATGATCGTGGTAAACTAAAAAGCTAGGACTAATATAATACACGACGCTCCAAGCAAAACACATATCATGTGGCGAATAAAATATAGCTCCAAGTAAAGTTACCAATGAACGAAGATGAAAGAGGGGATGCCTTCCCGGGGCATCCCCAAGCTTAGGCTTTTGACTATTCTTGAATATCTTGGGGTGCCATGGGCATCCCCAAGCTTAGGATCTTTCCACTCCTTATTCCATAGTTCATAAAAGCTTTACCCAAAACTTGAAAACTTCACAACACAAAACTCAACAGGAAATCTTATAAGCTCCATTAGTGAAAGAGAAGAAAACCACCACATAAGGTACTGTAATGAACTCATTCTTTATTTATTTTGGTGTTAAACCTACTGTATTCCAACTTCTCTATGGTTTATAAACTATTTTACTAACCACAGATGCATCAAAGTAAGCAAACAACACACGAAAAACAGAATCTGTCAAAAACAGAACAGTCTGTAGAATCTGTAACTAACGCAAACTTCTGGAACTCTAAAAATCGTACCAAAATAGGAAGTCCTGGAAAATTTGTTTATTGATCAGCAGCAAAAATTATCAACGCAAAATTACGTTCCTGTGATTTAACAAAATTAAATTCGTGCGCGCAAAGTTTCTGTTTTCAGCAGAATCAAATCAACTATCATCATAGGTTATCCTATAGGTTCTACTTGACACAAACACTAATTAAAAGATACAAACACATCTAAACAGAAAGTAGATGCAAGATTTATTACTAAACAGGAACAAAAACAAAAAACACAAAGAAAATGTGGGTGCCTCCCAACTAGCGCTATCGTTTAACGCCCCTGGCTAGGCATAAAAGCGAAGATAGATCTAAGTAGTGCCATCTTTGGCACTCGGAAAGGAAAAAGAGGATCAAATTTCTATGGCATTCATTCTTCTATTTAGGGTAAGCACATTGCCATTAATGGATGAAGTAAGATTAAGCACGTTACGGAAATTTGCCTCTAAGCTAGACTTCATCTCTTTGATAATTTCGTTTTGATAAAAGCACAAAAGAGTAGTTGATTCAACCTTATCATTCATAGGGTGCCCAAATATGGTTTATTTTTTCATAAGTCTATAGCATCCCCTTCAAGAAAACCTTCTTCAAAAATAGAATCTAAAACTTGTTTAAAAGAAGTGGGCAAGCCAACATAGATACTTTTTAAGTAAACTTCAATTTGAAATTGTGGCACATAGCTAGCCCGAATCCTTAATAACCTATCGCGGGCATCTTTTGAAGACTCATCAAGTAAATAGCGAAAAATTCCAGAGTCATCCTTATCAAAATTATTCAAGCTCTCATTGGTGACCCTGGTGGGTCTTTCTATAGCATCATTATTTATGAGCTTAGAGAGGATAGAGGGGTTATCCAAGGTACCAGAACCTAGGAAAGGGCCCTTAGTTCTTTTTGATTCGGCCATGGCAACGGGAAGGCAAACGGAAAAAGGAGAAGAAGATAGGGAAAGAGAGGGCGAATAAAATGGCAAGGGTGAAGTGAGGAGAGGAAAACGAGAGGCAAATGGAAAATAATGTAAATGCGAGGGAGATAGGTTTGTGATGGGTACTTGGTATGTCTTGACTTGAGCGAAGACTTCCCTGGCAACGGTGCTAGAAATCCTTCTTGCTACGTCTTGAGCTTGCGTTGGTTTTCCTTGAAGAGGAAAGGGTGATGCAGCAATAGTAGCGTAAGTATTTCCCTCGGTTTTTGAGAACCAAGGTATCAATCCAGTAGGAGGCTCCTCAAAAGTCCCACACACCTACACAAACAAACAAAGAACTCGCAACCAATGCAATAAAGGGGTTGTCAATCCCTTCAAGGCCACTTGTGAAAGTGAGATCTGATAAAGATAGTATAATAAGATAAATATATTTTTGGTATTTTATAATATAGATGCAAAAAGTAAAGATGCAAATAAAAGTAGATTGAAAGGAAATATGATAAAGGATAGACCTCGGGGGCCATAGGTTTCACTAGAGTCTTCTCTCAAGATAGCATAAGTATTACAGTGGGTGAACAAATTACTGTCAAGCAATTGGTAGAAAAGCGAATAACTATGAGATTATCTAGGCATGATCATGTATATAGGCATCACGTCCGCAACAAGTAGACCGACTCCTGCCTGCATCTACTACTATTACTCCACACATCGACCGACTCCTGCCTGCATCTAGAGTATTAAGTTCATAAGAACAGAGTAACGCCTTAAGCAAGATGACATGATGTAGAGGGATAAACTCATGCGATATGATATAAACCCCATCTTTTTATCCTCGATGGCAACAATACAATACGTGCCTTGCAACCCTTTCTGTCACTGGGTAAGGACACCGCAAGATTGAACCCAAAGCTAAGCACTTCTCCCATGGCAAGAAAGATCAATCTAGTAGGGCAAACCGAACTGATAATTCGAAGAGACTTGCGAAGATAACTCAATCATACATAAAAGAATTCAGAGGAGATTCAAATATTTCTCATAGATAAACTTGATCATAAACCCACAATTCATCGGATCTCGACAAACACACCACAAAAAGAGTTTACATCGAATAGATCTCCACAAGAGAGGGGGAGAACATTGTATTGAGATCCAAAAAGAGAGAAGAAGCCATCTAGCTAATAACTATGGACCCGAAGGTCTGTGGTAAACTACTCACAACTCATCGGAAGGGCTATGGTGTTGATGTAGAAGCCCTCCGTGGTCGATTCCCCCTCCGGCAGAGCGCCGGCGAAGGTTCCAAGATGGGATCTCGCGGATACAAAAGGTTACGGCTGTGGAAATTGTGTTTCGGTGGCTCCCTGGATGTTTTTGGGGTACGTAGGCTTATATAGGAGGAAGAAGTACGTCGGTGGCCGCCCGAGGGGCCCACGAGACAGGGGGTGCGCCCTGTAGGTGTGGGCGCGCCCTACCCTCTCGTGGCCGCCTCGGATGCTTCTTGACTTGCACTCCAAGTCCTACGGATCACATTCGTTCCAAAAATCACGCCCCCGAAGGTTTCATTCCGTTTGGACTCCGTTTGATATTCCTTTTCTTCGAAATATTGAAATAGGCAAAAAAAACAGCAATATGGGCTGGGCCTCTGGTTAGTAGGTTAGTCCCAAAAATGATGTAAATGTATAAAATAAAGCCCATAAACATCCAAAAGGGGTAATATAATAGCATGGAACAATCAAAAAATATAGATATGTTGGAGACGTATCATAGACCCGGCCGGACTGCATACGCGTGTTCGGCGTTATTACAAATTATGAAGTTAAAGTCGCATGAAAGGTATTACAGAATGCGGATACTTATGACCTCGCCCGGGGCTTGCCCCTGGGCAGCCACTCCTCCTCGTTGTAGGCGGCCGTGGTGGAGTGATCCGGAAGGGATGCCTTTCCCTTCTTCAGCGTCCTAGCCTCCCCCTATGGGGAGGCTTTCCTTTTCTTCTCCTCCCCAATGCGGGGAGGGAGCATTTCTTCATGTTTCCCCTCGTCTCCATGGGAGGAAATAGCCTCGACGTCCTCAGACGACGAGTCTATCATGACCCTGTGCCGGAGACCTTTCCTGGTCCCCGCGGCTGCTTTCTTGGACCTTTCGGCCTCCCCGGTTGGGGCGGCCTTCCTCTTCTTCTCATCCCCTTCGTGGGAGGAGTGCGCCTCATCGTCTTCGGGCGAGGCGTCCGGTGCAACCTTGCGCCGGACACCCTTCCTGGTCCCTATGGCCTTCTTTTCGGCCTTCTTCTACGACACATTGTAAGGCGCCGGAGCGAGCATCTCTGTCAGGAGTGCGGTCGCTGGATCTTCAGGTAGCGGAGCCGGATAGTTGATCCGCTCTGCCGTCTCCACGTAATCCTGTTTTGTCAGTATGATGACTTAAAGTCCTCCCACGAACACGTTGGGAAAGATACATCTTGTGATACTCAGAGGACTTACTGGATTGGCAAGGCGCTTTGCGCTGAGTCCGCGGTCCTCGGAAGTAGGGGGAGGAACTTCGCCGATCTTGAACAACACCTTCCAGATGTCCTTATGTGTCGTGTCGAAGAGCTCATGTAGCATCTGGTGTTCGGCCGGATCGAACTCCCACATATTGAATGCCCGTCTTTGACACGGGAGGATCCGGCGGACGAGCATGACCTGGACCATGTTGACAAGCTTGATCTTCTTGTCCCTCGTAGTAGGTTCCCACTCATCATAAAGTTTTCTAGGGATAGAAACTTCTAGTTCAAGCTTTTCTTCATAAGATTGCATCAAAGCATCACCGATATGTTTAGTAAAAGCTTTATTTTGATTGTAAGCATGAGGAGAATTTAACACGGGTTGCAACAAGGAAATACAATCTATTAAAGAACAATTATCATAATTAAATTCCTTGAAATCCAAAATACTGGGTTCATTGCTATTTAAAGTCTTGACCTCTTCAATCGCACTTTTATCAATTTTTGCATCTAGATCTAAAAACTCTGAATCATTGGGACGCCTTTTAACTAAAGTTGACTCATCTCCAGTTCCATCTTTATCAAGATTCATATTGGAAAACAAAGACTTAATAGGACTCACATCAATCACTTTTAGATCTTCATCATTATCATGGAAACTAGAAGAACACGCTTTCACAAACCAATCTTTTTTAGCACGCATCCTAGCGGTTCTTTCTTTGCACTCATCAATGGAAATTCTCATAGCTTTGAGAGACTCATTGATATCATGCTTAGGTGGAATAGATCTAAGTTTCAAAGAATCACATCAAGAGAAATTTTGTCCAGGTTCCTAGCCAACTCATCAATCTTAAGAAATTTTTCTTCAATCAACGCATTGAAATTCTTTTGCGAACTTATAAATTCTTTAACACTATTCTCAAAATCAGAGGGCATCTTTTTAAAATTTCCATAAGAGTTGTTGTATGAATTACCATTATTATTAGAGGAATTACTAGGAAACAACCTAGGATTAAAATTTCCTCTATACGCGTTGTTACCAAAATTGTTCCTACCAACAAAATTCACATCCATAGAATCATTATTATTCTCAATCAAAGTGGACAAAGGCATATCATTAAGATTAGAAGAAACACTTTTATTATCAAATAATTTCATAAGTTCATCCATCTTTCCACTCAAAACATTAATCTCTTCAATCGCATGAACTTTTTTACTAGTGGATCTTTCGGTGTGCCATTGAGAATAATTAACCATAATATTATCTAGGAGATTAGTAGCTTCTCCTAAAGTGATTTCCATAAAAGTGCCTCCCGTGGCCGAATCTAAAAGATTTCTAGAAGCAAAGTTCAATCCGGCATAACATTTTTGTATTATCATCCACAAATTTAGACCATGTGTAGGGCAATTACGTATCATTAATTTCATCCTTTCCCAAGCTTGTGCAACATGCTCATGATCAAGTTGCTTAAAATTAATAATATCATTCCTAAGGGAGATGATCTTAGCGGGAGGAAAATACTTAGAGATAAAAGCATCTTTGCACTTATTCCATGAATCAATACTATTTTTAGGCAAAGATGAGAAACAAGTTTTAGCACGTTTCTAAGAGAAAACGGAAATAGCTTCAATTTAACAATATCATTGTCCACATCTTTCTTCTTTTGCATATCACACAAATAAACAAAGTTGTTTAGATGGGTTGCGGCATCTTCACTAGGAAAGCCAGAAAATTGATCTTTCATAACAAGATTCAACAAAGCAACATTAATTTCACAAGATTCAACATTGGTAGTAGGAGCAATCGGAGTGCTAATAAAATCATTGTTGTTGGTATTGGATAACTCACACAATTTAGTATTATCTTGAGCCATCATGACAAGAAATCAATCCAACACTCAAGCACACAAGAAGCAAGCGAGAAGAGATGAACGGAAGAGGGGCAAAGAAAAGTTAAAGGTTTTTGAAATCGTTTTAGAAGTGGGGGAGAACAAAATGAGATGCCAATGGCAAATAATGTAATGCAAGGGAGAAGAGTTTATGATGGGTACTTGGTATGGCTTGACTTGACGAAGGTCTCCCCGGCAACGGTGCCAGAAATCCTTCTTGCTACCTCTTGAGCTTGCGTTGGTTTTCCCTTGAAGAGGAAAGAGTGATGCAGCAAAGTAGCGTAAGTATTTCCCTCAGTTTTGAGAACCAATGTATCAATCCAGTAGGAGACGACGCACAAGTCACTGAATACCTGCACAAACAATCAAGAACTTGCAACCAACGCGATAAAGGGGTTGTCAATCCCTTCATGGTCACTCGCAAAAGTGAGATCTGATAGAGATAATAAAGTAAATATTTTTTGGTATTTTTGATGTGTAGATTGGAAAGTAAAGGTTGCAAAATAGTAAACGAGATTAAATAATATGTAAAAGATACTTAATATAATGGAAAAGAGACCCAGGGGCCATAGGTTTCACTAGTGGCTTCTCTCGAGATAGCATGTATTACAATGGGTGAACAAATTACTGCCAAGCAATTGATAGAAAAGCGCATAATTATGATGACATCTAAGGCAATTATCATGAACATAGGCATCATGTCCGTGTCAAGTAGACCGACTCCTGCCTGCATCTACTACTATTAGTCCACACATCGACTACTATCCAACATGCATCTAGAGTATTAAGTTTGTAAGAACGGAGTAACACATTAAGCAAGATGACATGATGTAGAGGGATAAACTCAAGCAATATGATATAAACCCCATCTTTTTATCCTCGATGGCAACAATACAATACGTGCCTTGCTACCCCTACTGTCACTGGGAAAGGACACCGCAAGATTGAACCCAAAGCTAAGCACTTCTCCCATGGCAAAGAAAGATCAATCTATTAGGCCAAACTAAACCAAAAATTCGAAGAGACTTGCAAAGATATCAAATCATGCATATAATAATTCAGAGAAGAACCAAATAATATTCATAGATAATCTTGATCATAAATCCACAATTCATCGGATCTCAGCAAACACACTGCAAAAGAATATTACATCGAATAGATCTCCAAGAACATCGAGGAGAACTTTGTATTGAGAATCAAAGAGAGAGAAGAAGCCATCTAGCTAATAACTATGGACCCAAAGGTCTATGGTAAACTACTCATGCTTCATCGAAGAGGTAATGGTGTTGATGTAGAAGCCCTCCATGATCGATTCCCTCTCCGGCAGATCACCGAAAAACGCCCCAAGATGGGATCTCACGGGTACAGAAGGTTGCGGCGGTGGAAAAGGGGTTTCGTGGCTCTCCCTAATGTTTTTAGGGTATAACATTATATATAGGCGAAAGAACTAGGTCGGTGGAGCTACAAGGGGCCCACGAGGGTGGGGGCGCGCCCTCCTGCCTCATGGACGCCTAGTTGCATCTCCGACTTCATCTCCATGTCTTCCGGTTTGCTTTTGGTCGAAGAAAGATCACCGCGAAGGTTTCATTCCGTTTGGACTCCATTTGGTATTCCTTTTCTGCAAAACTCTAAAATAGGCAAAAAAAACAAAAACTGGCACTGGGCCTTCAGCTAATAGGTTAGTCCCAAAAATAATATAAAATAGCATATTAAAGCCCATTAAACATCCAAAACAGATAATATAATAGCATGGAACAATAAGAAATTATAGATACGTTGGAGACGTATCAATCTCAAACACAATTACATAGATAGATCACTAAGCAAACACTCGAAAGAAAGGATCGAACTAGACTTTTATTCAACTAAATTATAGGAAAACTAAACATTGAACTAGAATAGATAAAAGTAAAGATAGTGGTGGTGATACGATACCGGGACACCTCCCCCAAGCTTGGCACAAGCCAAGGGGAGTGTCCATACCATGAACTCAAGTCTCCTTTGTTGATGAAGAAGGTGGTGGTGGTGATGATGTGGTAGCAATCCTATCTTCCGGTTTCCATGGCAATGGTTCACCATCATAAGATGAAGAACGAGTCTCGCGAGTCCTGTAACTGGCAGCCAAACTCATACCTTTAAACCTTGCCTCATATTCAAAGACTTGGTTTTGGAGATCATAGATTTGGCTTTGCAAGAAGTTGATTTGCTCGTTGAAGGTGAAGACGACGTCTTTCATGGACCAGCCATCGACCTTGAGATCACGGGTGAATTCTGTAATCATGAAGTGATTGACATTGAGTCCGTGATCCACCATCCCCTTGCACTTGTAGGCCTCCTGCTCCATGGCTTCGAGCCTGGAATCCATGATTCCTGTCCTCTCGGGCCCCTAGATGTCCCTGATATGGAGCACCCCCTCACACATCTTGATGGCTTGAGGGTGCTGCATCACCTCCCGCAAATACGGGTTGATGACGTTCTCGAAGAACTTGTCCTTGGAGGAGCTCGAGGTGGCCATGGCGATCTAGATCTGTCAGAAAAGAGCAAGAAAGAAGAACATAAGATTTCTCCGCAATACGGTGGTCAATGCGTTCAGGGGGTATATAAAGATTTTGGGATTTTTATTTTTGTGCCTATGGTTCCTTAGTTCTACTCGTTCATCCCCACACTCTTAACTTTTGCTCACTGTTCCCCACTCCCTTACCCGAAATCCTTAGAACTGGTCACAGCAGACGTTTACGTTGGGTCAATGGCTTGACCGTTAACTCTGATGAGTGGGGCCGCGTAGAGTCGAGACCACATTTTGACTGTTACGTGCTAACGAGTGGGGCGCAAAACTGACACTCGTTGTAACCTGAATCAGATCGAGTAGCTTCCACGCCGCCCCCTCCACCGCCGTCGTGCCACATCTACCGCCGTCGTGCTGCCTCTGCCGCATCTACCCTCTCTCCCCATCTAGGATTAGGAAGCGATGTCGGTGGAGCACCCCGTCCGGCCCGTCGACCGTGGAGATGAAGGAAATATACCCTAGAGGCAATAACAATGTTGATATTTTATATTTCCTTATATCATGATAAATGTCTATTATTCATGCTAGAATTGTATTAACCGGAAACTTGATACATCTGTGGATATATAGACAAAACATCGTGTCCCTAGTATGCCTCTACTTGACTATCTCATTAATCAAAGATGGTTAAGTTTCCTAACCATAGACATGTGTTGTCATTTGATGAACGGGATCACATCATTATGAGAATGATGTGATGGACAAGACCCATCCGTTAGCTTAGCATAAAGATCGTTCAGTTTTATTGCTACTGCTTTCTTCATGTCAAATACATATTCCTTCTGACTATGAGATTATGAAACTCCTGGACACCGGAGGAATACCTTGTTTGCTATCAAATGTCACAACGTAACTGGGTGATTATAAAGATGCTCTACAGGTATCTCCGAAGGTGTTTGTTGGGTTGGCATAGATCGAGATTAGGATTTGTCACTCCGAGTATCGAAGAGGTATCTCTAGGCCCTCTCGGTAATACACATCATATGAAGCCTTGCAAGCAATGTGACTAATGAGTTAGTTGTAGGATGATGCATTATGGAACGAGTAAAGAGACTTGTCGGTAACGAGATTGAACTAGGTATGAAGATACCGACGATCAAATCTCGGGCAAGTAACATACCGCTGACAAAGGGAATAACGTATGTTGACATTACTATTCGACCGATAAAGATCTTCGTAGAATATGTGGGAAACAATACAAGCATCCATGTTCCGCTATTGGTTATTGATAGGAGAGGTGTCTCGGTCATGTCTACATAGTTCTCGAACCCGTAGGGTCCGCATGCTTAATTTCGATGACGATATGTATTATGTGAGTTATGTGTTTTGGTTACCGAAGGTTGTTCGGAGTCCTGGATGAGATCACGGACATGATGAGGAGTCTCAAAATAGTTGAGAGGTAAAGATTGATATATTGGACGATAGTATTCGGACACCGGAATGGTTCCAGAGTGTTTCGGGTATTTATCGGAGTACCGAGGGGTTACCGGAACCTCCCGGGGGAAGTAATGGGCCATATGGGCCATAAGGGAGAGGCAAGACAGACCACAAGGGGGTGGCGCCCCCTCCATGGGGAGTCTGAATTGGACAAGGGGAAGGAGCGCGGCCCCCCTTTCCTTCTTCCTCTCCCTCTCCTCCCCCTTTCCCCTTCGATAGAAGGAAGGGGGGAATAGGACTAGGAGTCCAAGTGGGATTCCTCCCCACTTGGCGCGCCCGCCTCCTTCCCTCTCCCTCCTTTATATACCGGGGGCACCTCTAAGCACATCAATTGTTCTTAGCCATGTGTGGTGCCCCCCTCCACCGTTTACTCCTCCGGTCATATTGTCATAGTGCTTAGGCAAAACCCTGCGCGGATCACTTCACCATCACCATCACCATGCCGTTGTGCCGACGAAACTCTCCCGCGACATTTTGCCAGATCAAGAGTTCAAGGGACGTCATCAAGATGAATGTGTGCAGAACTCGGAGGTATCGTACATTTGGTGATTGATCGGTTGAATTGAGAAGACGTTCGACTACGTCAACCGCATTAAGCTAACGCTTCCACTTTCGGCCTACGAGGGTACGTGGACACACTCTTTCCCTATCGTTGCTATGCATCTCCTAGATAGATCTTGTGTGAGCGTAGGATTTTTTTTGAAATTGCATGCTATGTTTCCCAACAGTGGCATCCGAGTCAGGTCTATGCGTAGATGATATGCATGAGTAGAACACAAAGAGTTGTGGGCTGTGATCGTCATAATGCTTACCACCAATTTCTTATTTTGATTCGGCGGTATTGTTGGATGAAGCGGCCTTGACCAACCTTACATGACCACCTTGATGAGACCGGTTCCACCGACAGACATGTAACTAGTTTTGCATAAAGGTGGCTGACGGGTGTTTATTTCTCCAACTTTAGTTGAATCAAACTTGACTGCGGCTGGTCCTTGTGAAGGTTAAAACAACAAACTTGATAAAACACCGTTGTGGCTTTGTGTCGTAGGTAAGAACGGTTCTTGCTAGAAGCCCATAGCAGCCACCTAAAACTTGCAACAACAAAGTAGAGGACGTCTAACTTGTTTTGCCAGGGCATGTTGTGATGTGATATGGTCAAGAACTGATTGATATACGTTGTTGTATGAGATGATCATGTTTTGTAGAAGTTATTGGCAACTGGCAGGAGCCTTATGGTTGTCGCTTTATTGTATGAAATGCAAATGCCATGTAATTGCTTTACTTTATCACTAAGCAGTAGCGATAGTTGTAGAAGCATTAGTTGGTGAGACGACCATGACACTACGATGGAGATCAAGGTGTCGAGCCGGTGACGATGGAGATCATGATGTTGCTTTGGAGATGGAGATCAAAAGCACAGGATGATGATGGCCATATCATGTCACCTATTTTGATTGCATGTGATGTTTATATTTATGCATCTTATTTTGCTTAGTGCGGAGGTAGCATTATAGATGATTACTTAACTAAATTTCAAGGTATAAGTGTTCTCCCCGAGTATGCACCGTTGCGAAAGTTATTCGTGCTGAGACACCACGTGATGATCGGGTGTGATAGGCTCTACATTCACATACAATGGGTGCAATCCAGTTTTGCACATGAGGAATACCCGGGTTAAACTTGACGAGCCTAGCATGTACAGACATGGCCTCGGAACACTAGAGACCGAAAGGTCGAACATGAATCATATAGTAGATATGATCAACATAGAGATGTTCACTATTGATGACTACTCCATCTCACGTGATGATCAGACATGGTTTAGTTGATTTGGATCATGTATCATTTATATGACTTGAGGGATGTCTATCTAAGTGGGAGTTCTTAAGTAATTTGATTAATTGAACTTTAATTTATCATGAACTTAGTCCTCATAGTATTTGCATATCAATGTTGTAGATCAATAGCTCGCATTGTAGCTCCCCTATGTTTTTTATATGTTCTAGAGAAAACTAAGTTGAAAGATGATAGTAGCAATGATGCAGACTGGGTCCATGATCTGAGGATTACCCTCATTCCTGCATAGAAGAATTATGTCCTTGATGCACCGCTAGGTGATAGACCTATTGCAGGAGTAGATGCAGACGTTATGAACGTTTGGCAAGCTCGATAGGATGACTACTTGATAGTTTAGTGCACCATGCTTTACGGCTTAGAATAGGGGCTTCAAAGACGTTTTTTTGAACGCCATAGAGCATATGAGATGTTCCCAGAGCTGAAATTAGTATTTCATACTTATGCCCGTGTCGAGATATATGAGACCTCTGACAAGTACTTTGCCTACAATATGGAGGAGAATAGCTCAACCAGTGAGCATGTGCTCAGAATGTCTGAGTACTACAATCACTTGAATCAAATGGGAGTTAATCTTCCAGATAAGATAGTGATTGACAAAGTTCTCTAGTCACTATCACCAAGTTACTGGAAGTTCTAATGAACTATAGTATGCAAGGGATGATGAAAATGATTCCCAAGCTCTTCGTGATGCTGAAATCGATGAAGACAGAAATCAAGAAAGAGCATCAAGTGTTGATGATTGACAAGACCACTAGTTTCAAGAAAAGGGCAAAGGTAAAGAAAGGGAACTTCAAGAATAATGGCAAGCAAGTTGCCACTCTCGTGAAAAATCCCAAAGCTGGACTTAAGCTTGAAACTGAGTGCTTCTACTATAAAGGAAATGGTCACTGGAAGCGGAACTACCCCAAACATTTGGAGGATAAGAAGGAGGGCAAAGTGAACAAAGGTATATTTGATATACATGTTATTAATGTGTACCTTACTTGTGCTCGTAGTAGTCCCTGGGTTTTTGATACCTGTTCGGTTGCTAAGATTAGTAACTCGAAACAGGACTTGCAGAATAAATTGAGACTAGTTGAGGGTGAAGTGACGATGTGTGTTGAAAGTGGTTCCATGATTGATATGATCATCATCGCACACTACCTATACTGTCGGGATTAGTGTTGAACCTAAATAAATGTTATTTGGTGTTTGCGTTGAGCATGAACAAGATAGGATCATGTTTATTGCAATACAATTATTCATTTAAGCAGAGAATAATTGTTATTTTGTTTACATGAATAAAACCTTCTATGGTCATACACCAATATTAATGGCTTACTGAATCTCGATCGTAGTGATACACATATTCATAATATTGATGCCAAAAGATGTAAAGTTGATAATGATAGTGCAACATACTTGTGGCACTGCCGTTTAGGTCATATTGGTGTAAAGCGCATGAAGAAACTCCATGTAGATGGACTTTTGGAATCACTTGATTATGAATCATTTGATACTTGCGAACATGCCTCACGGGAAAGATGACTAAAACTCTGTTCTGCAGAACTATGGAGCAAGCCAATGACTTATTGGAAATAATACATACTGATGTATGCAGTCCGATGAGTGTTGGGGCTCGCGATGGGTATCATTATTTTTTGACCGTCACAGATGATTTGAGAATATATGGGTATATCTACTTAATGAAACACAGGTCTGAAACATTTGAAAAGTTCAAAGAATTTCAGAACGAAGTGGAGAATCATTATAACAAGAAAATAAAGTTTCTACGATCTGATCACGGAGGCGAATATTTGAGTTACGAGTTTCGCCTTCATTTAAAACAAGGGCCATTTGCATTTCTGTCCCTAACTCAAACAACCTAATCAGATATACCCCTAATTCAAAAGCCTGCTCAAATTTGCCCCTCCGCCGTTAGGTGCCCTTACAGAAATGCCCTTCTGCGCCGTTATCGTCTGGTCAAACAACTTTGACCGTCCTGAAAAAAATAGCAAAAAAATTTAAAAAAATCTAATTTTTTGTGAGTTTGAAGACACTCATGTGCGCAAGGTGCATGCAAATTTTCGTGCTATTTGGACATTCTAGGAGCTCGTGGCGAGGAAAAACAGTTAATATACACGCTTGTGAATAGTAAATTTGAAATAAAATAGCAAGAAAATTCAGAAAAATATGAAACTTTTTGGCATCAAAGAGGCTTGGGTGCACAAGGTGCTTGCAAGTTTTTGTGATCAAATGACATGCGAGGAGCTCTAGCAAGAAAAAACAAAATAGTCATTTTTCCCAAGTTTTTTCCCGAGCCAAATTTTGTTTTTTTCTCCACAAGCCCCTCCAATGTCCAAACACAAAAAAAATTTGCACGCAGCTTGTAGACCATAGCCTCTTTGATGCCAAAAAATCCATATTTTTTGAATTTTCTTGCTATTTTTTTGAATTTACTATTCACAGGCTTACATATTTATTGTTTTTCCTTTGACACGAGCTCCTAGAATGCCCAAACAACACGAAAATTTGCATGCACCTTGCAAACCTGAGTATCTTTGATCTCACAAATTTTCAGATTTTTTTGCTATTTTTTTCAGGACAGTCAATGCCCTTTGACCGACTTTGACCTGCTTTGACCGGAAGGTAACGGCACAGAAGGGCATTTCTATAAGTGCACCTAACGGCGGAGGGGCAAATTTGAGCAGGCTTTGAAATTAGGGGTAAATCTGAGAGTGGGCGCAAATTAGGGGCATAGATGTAAATGTCCCTTAAAACAATGTGGAATAGTTTCACAACTCACGCCACCTGGAACACCACAGCGTAATGGTGTGTCCGAACATCGTAACTGTACTTTATTAGAAATGGTGTGATCTATGATGTCTCTTACCGATTTAGCACTATCATTTTGGGGTTATGCATTAGAGACAACTGCATTCACATTAAATAGGGCACCATCTAAATCCGTTGAGAGGACACTGTATGAACTGTGGTTTGGCAATAAACCTAAGTTGTCGTTTCTTAAGCGACACTTTTGTCAAAAGGCTTCATCCTGATAAGCTTGAACCCAAATCGGAGAAGTGCGTCTTCATAGGATACCCTAAGGAAACAATTGGGTACACCTTCTACCACAGATACAAAGGGAAGATATTTGTTGTCAAGAATGGAACCTTTCTAGAGAAGGAGTTTCTCTCAAAAGAAGTGAGTGGGAGTCAAGTAGAACTTGATGAGGTAATTGTACCTTCTCTCAATTTGGAAAGTAGCTCATCAGAGAAATCCGTTCCCGTGATGCCTACACCAACTAGAGAGGAAGCTAATGATGATGATCATGAAACTTCAGATAAAGTTACTACTGAACCTCGTAGGTCAACCAGTACACGATCGACACCAGAGTGGTACGGTAATCCTGTTCTGGAAGTCATGTTAATAGACCATGGCGAACCTACGAACTATGAAGAAGCTATGATGAGCCTAGATTCCGATAAATGGCTTGAGGCCATGAAATCTGAGATAGGATCCATATATGAGAACAAAGTGTGGACTTTGGTGGACTGCCCGATGGTCGGCAAGCCATTGAGAATAAATGGATCTTCAAGAAGAATACTAAAGCTGATAGTAATGTCACTACCTACAAAGCTCGACTTGTCGCAAAAGGTTTTCGACCAAGTTCAAGGAGTTGACTACAATGAGACTTTCTCACATGTAGCGATGCTTAAGTCTATCCGAATTATGTTAGCAATTGCCACATTTTATGATTATGAAATCTGGCAAATGGATGTCAAAAACTGCATTCCTTAATGGATATTAAAGAAGAGTTGTATATGATGCAACCAGAAGGTTTTGTCAATCCTAAAGGTGCTAACAAAGTGTGCGAGCTCCAGCGATCCATCTATGGACTAGTGCAAGCATCTCGGAGTTGGAATAACACTTTGATAAGGTGATCAAAGCATATGGTTTTATACAGACTTATGGTGAAGCCTATATTTACAAGAAAGTGAGTGGGAGCCCTGTAGAATTTCTAATATTATATGTGGATGACATATTGTTGATTGGAAATGATATAGAATTTCTAGATAGCATAAAAGGATATTTGAATAAGATTTTTTCAATAGAAGACCTCAGTAAAGCTACTTATGCATTAGGCATCAAGATCTATAGAGATAGATCGAGACGCTTAATAGGACTTTCACAAAGCACACACCTTGACAAGATTTTGATGGAGTTCAAAATGGATCAGTTAAAAAAGGAGTTCTAGCCTGTATTGTAAAATGTAAAGTTGAGTAAGACTCAAAACCCGACCACAGCAGAAAACAGAAAGAGAATGAAAGCCATTCCCTATGCCTCAGCCATAGGTTCAATAAAGTATGCTATGCTATGTACCGGGCCTATTCTGTACCTTATCGTGAGTTTGGCAAAGGGGTACGATAGTGATCCAGGAGTGGATCATTGGATAACGGTCAAAGTTATCCTTAGTTACCTAAGAGGACCAAGGAAATATTTCTCGGTTATGGAGGTGATAAAGAGTTCATCGTAAAGAGTTACGTCAATGCAAGCTTTTACACCGATCCGTATGATTTTGAGTCTCAATCTAGATACATATTGAAAGTGGGAGCAATTAGCTAGAGTAGCTCCATGCAGAGCATTGTAGACGTAGAAAATTTGCAAAATACATACGGCTCTAAATGTGGCAGACCCATTGACTAAACTTCTCTCACAAGCAAAACATGATCACACCTTAATACTCTTTGGGTGTTAATCACATAGCGATGTGAGCTAGATTATTGACTCTAGTAAACCCTTTAGGTGTGGGTCACATGGCGATGTGAACTATGGGTGTTAATCACATACATATGTGAACTATTGGTGTTAAATCACATGACGATGTGAACTAGATTATTGACTCTAGTGCAAGTGGGAGACTGAAGGAAATATGCCCTAGAGGCAATAATAAAGTTGTTATTTTATATTTCCTTATATCATGATAAATGTCTATTATTCATGCTATAATCGTATTAACCGGAAAATGATACATGTGTGGATACATAGACAAAACACCGTGTCCCTAGTATGCCTCTACTTGACTAGCTCGTTAATCAAAGATGGTTAAGTTTCCTAACCATATACATGTGTTGTCATTTGATGAACGGGATCACATCATTAGGAGAATGATGTGATGGACAAGACCCATCCGTTAGCTTAGCATAATGATCGTTCAATTTTATTGCTACTGCTTTCTTCATGTCAAATACATATTCCTCCGAATATGAGATTATGCAACTCCCGGACACCGGAGGAATACCTTATTTGCTATCAAACGTCACAACATAACTGGGTGATTATAAAGATGCTCTACAGGTATCTCTGAAGGTGTTTATTGGGTTGGCATAGATCAAGATTAGGATTTGTCACTCCGAGTATCGAAGAGGTATATTTGGGCCCTCTCAATAATGCACATCATATGAAGCCTAGCAAGCAATGTGACTAATGAGTTAGTTGCGGGATGATGCATTACGAAAAAGAGACTTACCGGTAACGAGATTGAACTAGGTATGAAGTTACCGACGATCGAATCTCGGGCAGGTAACATACCGATGACAAAGGGAATAAGTATGTTGATATTACGGTTCAACCAATAAAGATCTTCATAGAATATGTGGGAACCAATATGAGCATCCAGGTTCCGCTATTGGTTATTGGCTAGAGAGGTGTCTCGGTCATGTCTATATAGTTCTCGAACCCGTAGGGTCTGCACGCTTAACGTTCGATGACGATATGTATTATATGAGTTATGTATTTTGGTGACCGAAGGTTGTTTGGAGTCTTGGATGAGATCACGAAAATGACGAGGAGTCTCAAAATAGTAGAGAGGTAAAGATTGATATATTGCATGATAGTATTCGGACATCGGAATGGTTCCAGAGTGTTTCAGGTATTTATCGGAGTACCAAGGGGTTACTGGAACCTCCCGGGGGAAGTAATGGGACATAGGGGAGAGGCAAGGCAGCCCACAAGGGGGTGGCGCCCCCCATGGGGAGTCTGAATTGGACAAGGGGAGGGGGCGCGGCCCCCCTTCCCATCTCCCTCTCCCTCTCCTTACCCCTTTCCCCCTCCGATAAAAGGAAGGGGGCGAATAGGACTAGTAGTCCAAGTAGGATTCCTCCCCACTTGGTGCGCCCTAGGCCGGCCTCCTCCCCTCTCCTTCCTTTATATTCGGGGGCGGGGGGGCACCTCTAAGCACATGAATTGTTCTTAGCCCTGTGCGGTGGCCCCCTCCATCATTTACTCCTCCGGTCATATTGTGGTAGTGCTTAGGTGAAGCACTGCGCGGATCACTTCACCATCACCATCACCATGCTATTGTGCTGCTGAAACTCTCCCTCGTCACTTTGCTGGATCAAGAGTTCGAGGGACGTCATCAAGCTAAATGTGTGCAGAACTCGGAGGTACCGTATGTTCGGTGCTTGATCGGTTGAATCGAGAAGACGTTCGACTATATCAACCGCGTTAAGTGATACGTCTCCAACGTATCTACTTTTCCAAACACTTTTGCTCTTGTTTTGGACTCTAACTTGCATGATTTGAATGAAACTAACCCGGACTGACGATGTTTTCAGCAGAACTACCATGATGTTGTTTTATGTGTAGAAAACAAAAGTTCTCGGAATGTCCTGAAAATCCTCGGAGGCACTTTTTGGAAAATATAAAAAATAGTGGAGAAAGAATCAAGACCAGGGGGCCACACCCTGTCCACGAGGGTGGGGGCACGCCCCCCTGTCTCGTGGGCCCCCTGAGGCTCCGCTGACCTCAACTCCAACTCCATATATTCCGTCTCGCGGAGAAAAAAATCAGAGAGAAAGTTTCATCGCGTTTTATGATATGGAGCCGCCGCCAAGCCCTAATCTCTCTTGGGAGGGCTGATCTGGAGTCCGTTCGGGGCTTCGGAGAGGGGGATTCGTCACCGTTGTCATCATCAACCATCCTCCATCACCAATTTCATGATGCTCACCGCCGTGTGTGAGTAATTCCATCGTAGGCTTGCTGGACGGTGATGGGTTGGATGAGATTTACCATGTAATCAAGTTAGTTTTGTTAGGGTTTGATCCCTAGTATCCACTATGTTCTGAGATTGATGTTGCTATGACTTTGCTATGCTTAATGCTTGTCACTAGGGCCCGAGTGCCATGATTTCAGATCTGAACCTATTATGTTTTCATGAATATATGTGTGTTCTTGATCCTATCTTGCAATTCTATAGTCACCTATTATGTGTTATGATCCGACAACCCCAAAGTGACAATAATCGGGATACTTCTCAGTGATGACCGTAGTTTGAGGAGTTCATGTACTCACTATGTGCTAATGCTTTGTTCCGGTTCTCTATTAAAAGGAGGCCTTAATATCCCTTAGTTTCCGCTAGGACCCCGCTGCCACGGGAGGGTAGGACAAAAGATGTCATGCAAGTTCTTTTCCATAAGCACGTATGACTATTTACGGAATACATGCCTACATTACATTGATGAACTGGAGCTAGTTCTGTGTCACCCTATGTTATAGCTATTACATGAGGAATCGCATCCGACATAATTATCCATCACTAATCCATTGCCTACGAGCTTTTCACATCTTGTGCTTCGCTTATTTACTTTTCCGTTGCTATTGTTACAATCACTACAAAACCCAAAAACATTACTTTTACCACCGTTACATTTATTATCATACTACTTTGCTACTAAATACCTTGCTGCAGATACTAAGTTATCCAGGTGTGGTTGAATTGACAACTCAACTGCTAATACTCAAGAATATTCTTTGGCTCCCCTTGTGTCGAATCAATAAATTTGGGTTGAATACTCTACCCTCGAAAGCTGTTGCGATCCATTACACTTGTGGGTTATCATTAACTAACGTTCCACTTTCAGTCTACGAGGGTACATGGACACACTCTCCCCCTCTCGTTGCTATGCATCTCCTGGATAGATCTTGCATGAGTGTAGGAATTTTTTGAAATTGCATGTTACGTTTCCCAACAGAAGATTATTGGGTCGAATCAGAGGTGGATAATTCATGGATTCCACCTGGGTAAGCATCATTTTCTTCTCAAATTGATTAGGAGATCCGTAAATTAGGCTGTATTTGACTACATTAACATGAATCAGTGCAATTCTTTTGAAATTTTTTGGCCTAACTGCACCCTTTATTTCAATTGAATAGGGTCGATCCTGCACTTGCTTTTCGGCTGGCGGTTAGAATGGAAACTAGTGAGCTGCGTGGAACTAAACCGTATCTGATTTCTGGATTTTTCTATCCAAAAGTGGTAGAAACCATCATTTCGTTCATAGATTTCCGCAAGGCACTCTGTTGTGAGTATCCGTGGAGCCCTGTCGATGCTGTTGAACTGAGATATTTCGACCATACCGAGCAGAGATTTCTCCCATTAACTTGTGATGAGCATCTGGGATTGCTATTTAGTTTGAATGCTGACAGCCGTTTCAATAAAATCCATATCGGTGTGCTTCAGGCACGCAAACAACATATCCCGAAGGGGAAGGGTGTTCAGACATCATCTGTCTCTGCTAATAGCGAGCATCCTCACACTCCTTGTAGGTCGAGACCAAGTAAACCTACTGGTTCTGAAAGCCACAACATGTCGGCTGCCGCTAATTCTGCCACTTCTCCTCTCCCTTCTGCACCTAATGTAGAAGTAGATGCAGATCCTGACAAGGAAGTGTCTCAACATGATGATGAGGATATGATTCTATTCCCTGAACTAGTAGATAGACTCAGTCAACAGGCAATGGAAGATGAATATCCAAGGAGCCTAGCAGCCATGCTAGATATGATGACACCGATGATGAAGAGAGGGAGGAGAACATCGACTCCTTAGTTTTACAAGAATATGATGGTGAGGACATGCCAACAATTGAGTGGAACAGGGAGAATCCTCAGCTTACTCCAGGAACCGTATTCGAATTGATGGTGGTCTGTCGTAATGCAGTGACTACATATTGCATTCTCATTGAAAACTCCTATGAGATTGATAGGAGTGAGCCAGGAAGATTCACTGTTCATTGCCCTTATGATAGGTGTAGGTGGAGGTTGCATGCATCTACTATGCTAAAGAGCAAATCGATTCAGGTATTACAACTGAATCTTTTTTTCAGATTATTTATCCATTCTATATTCAGATCATGTGTATTGTTTCTTAGTTGTATTTGATATCATTTTTCATTTTGTTTCAGATAAAAAACAACCCACACGGGCACACTTGCCCACCTGGAGGGGGAGGGGGAAAGGACAAATCAAAGCTTACAAAGACTAGGTGGGTGGCAGATGCAATCTTGGATTGGGTAAGGGAAACACCAACAATTGGTCCAACAGCACTCCATGGAAAGCTATTTGAGAAGTACATGATTAATATACCTTACATGAGGATTTTCTATGCTAAGGAAAGGGCTATTGATAGGATTAATGGTCCATGGAATGAGAGTTTTCAGTTGCTTTACACCTTCAAAGCTAAAGTGGAGACGGCTAGTCCAGGGAGTGTTGTAGAGATTGACAAGCATATAGTTCAGTACAAATTAAAAGGGAAGACATTGGAGAAGGAGTGCTTCAGGAGGGCTTTTGTTTGTTTCAAGGCTTTCTGGAAGGGGTTTCTGGATGGTTGTAGGCCCTATTTGGCTGTCGATGCAACTGCTTTGAATGGAAGATGGAGAGGCTAGTTAGCAGCAGCTTCTGCAGTTGATGGACACAACTGGCTATTCCTAGTTGCATTTGGTGTGTTGGAGGCAGAGTCTGAGGAGAGTTGGGTCTAGTTTCTGCAGCAGTTGCGCAACATTATAGGTACACCCTTAGGTTTAGTTATACATAGAAATGCTAGAAAGAGTTTAGAGAGTGCAGTAGAAATTGTATTCCCTAGAGTGGAACATAGGGAATGTATGCGACACCTAGCGCAAAATTTTAAAAAGAAATTTGAAGCCAAAGTTTATGATGAGGACCTATGGCCAGCATCATACACATGCAGCTTGAGGAAGCATGAGCACCATTTGAGAGTGTTGTATGCTCACAACCCTTTGTTGAAGGATTACATGGATGAACATCATGGAAAGGTGTGGTCAAGAAGCAAATTCAATGAAATCTGCAAAGTAGACTATGTGACCAATAACCTCGCTGAGTGTTTTTATGCAAAGTTCAAGTCAGTGAAAGGGCTTTTGTTGTGGCAAGCATTTGATAAGATCATGTAGACGATCATGATAAAGATGGCTCTTCGTAAAAGAATTGCAGAAACACAATATGTTGGCCATCTTATGCTCGCATCTATGATTAAGGCATTGCATGCCAAGGCAAGAGGACTAAGGATTAAATGCATTCGACCGTCGACATACGAGCCTAAGGTGACATACACTCATAGTAAAAATAGGGAATGGAGATATCCAGTGAACCTTGCAACTAAGGATTGCAGTTGTAGGCAATGGCAGATCAACAGGAAGCCGTGCATAAATGCCCTACATCTCATGACTTTATTGGAGGTGAATATGGTGAAGTTGATCAGTATTGCTCTGAATATTTCTCTGTTGCCAAATATAGGGCTGCTTATGCTGAAAATGTGACTGCACTCTTGGGAAAAGACCAATGGAACATAGTAGACCCAGGGTTCAAACTCTATTCTCCTATACCAACTAGACCACCAGGAAGACCAAGCAAAAACAAGATAAGAGCTGGTGAAGAGGGTCGTGTAAAAAATAGCATAAGTGCAAAATATGTGGTATTCTAGTGCATATTGCTAGGCTTTGTACCAATCTAGTTGATGCATTATTTGGAGAAGATGAACAATGGGCAGCAGCAAATGCAGAGAAGAATGCAATAGCAGAGGAGAATGCATCAAGTTTAGATGAGAATGCAACAAGTTTAGAGGAGAATGAAGCAACTGAAGTAGCAGCTTGGTAAGTGTGTAAACTTTCCCTTTTTTTGCATTTGTTCTCTTTTTTATCGATGGCTAAGCTTATTTCTGTTTGACCCAGCTCTAGGATAATTAGAGGCACATGAAAGAAAAGACCTAGAGAGGAAGAAACTTTGGTTGAATCATCATCTAATGCAGAATTTGAAACCATGGCTTATGAAGGTTTTGAAGCTATAAGAGAGGAGTAAGTTATTTTGTCTGAAGTTCCTTCAAGGATTAGTGAACCCACAGATGACCGTCAACTGGTCATCACTTGCTCGGTCAGTCAAAGCTCAACAAAACCGCCATCACCAGAAGTGAAGATCAGAAGCAACAAGACAAAGCTTTCAAAAGCACAAAATATCCCAGCTAGGGAAACCAGGAGCAAGACGATTAACCCATCCCGGAACACAAGGAGCAAGGCAAAGATTTGAATTTGAACTTGATGCAAGTCATAAACTTTGAACTTAAGGATTTGTAATAAGGATTCTATCGTCAATTTGAACTAATGTGGAAACTTGTAAGGTGTAATAATTCTATTTGTAATTTGATGTGAAATTTGAGGTAGAATGCAAAACCGAGGCAAAATTTGAATTTTAGGCAAACTTTGAATTTGAACAACACTTGAAGTCCATTGCCCTGTGGTGTGAGTTGCAAAGTTTGCTGAACTATTATAAATTTTAGGTGATCAATCCGATATCTTTTGCATGGTAAAACTTGTAGTCATGAGAAATGTGCTCCAAATGAGCTCGCAAGCTAGGGTAAATAGCCCCATTTGTAATCAAGTTTTTTTTGGACCTACTCTAAATGAGCCAAATATTTTTTATTAACACCAATTCAATCTATATAGTGTAGATTCGAAGTATCAATATTTATTGAATTAATCTTCATATTTTTACATTTTTTTGAAAAAATATATACTTTAACAAAAAACCATTAAAACACGTTTAAAATAAAAAATGGAAAACTAAGTTCACATCCTTCTTATTCACTTTGAAATCAAGCTTTGGTGATTTTTTTGATTTTTTTAAAAAAATTCAAAAACCGAAGGGAACCCTACCTCCTCTCCTTGGACTCTATGAAATGTTGTACATGATATCTCATATGTGTGAAGTTTTTTTCATGAAAATGTCCATAGACAAAGTTTATGATTTTTGGTTGGTAACATGTCACACAAGACAACATTGTGCGCATGTTATATATATTTTTGATTTTTTAAATTAATGGTGCTCATTTGACCTCGATCGTGCTAGCTAGTTTTTTTGTAAATGTCTGTATACCAAGTTTAGTATTTTTCCTCGTTAGTGTGTCTTATAAAATGACGAATGATGAAGGTTTCATATTTTTTATTTTTTTTAAATTAGTTATGCTTAGTCAAAGCCTTGGAAACCCCATTGACCAGCTCAAAACCCCGGTAAACCCCGCAGGGTTTCGCCTAACCCTAGCTCCGAACGTCAGCCTTCCGATCATACCCTAGCACCAAGCAACAACCCTCAGATGTGGTCTTCTAGAAGTAATACGGAGGGCAAGCTGCGTGCAGGCTCCACACCATTGGGTCACATGGACGGCTCCGTATCGTTGGATCGTGGGCCGATCCGCGAGAGTTGTTGGTGAGGGAGTCCTGGATTAAGGGGTCCTCGGATAGCCGGACTATATGCTTTGGCTGGACTGTTAAGCTATGAAGATACAAGACGAAGACTTCTTCCCATGTCCGGATGGGACTCTCCTTGGCGATTCGGATATGTAGATTCCTTTCTCTATAACCGACCTTGTATAACCCTAGCCCCCTACGGTGTCTATATAAACCGGAGGGTTTAGCTTCTAGGGTTTAGCCACAATCATCATAACTTCATAGGCTAGACTTCTAGGGTTTAGCCATTATGATCTTGTGGTAGATCAACTCTTGTAATACTCATATTCATCAAGATCAATCAAGAAGGAAGTAGGGTATTACCTCCATAGAGAGGTCCCGAACCTGGGTAAACATTGTGTCCCCCGCCTCCTGTTACCATTAGCCTTAGACGCACATTTCGGGACCCCTACCCGAGATCCGCTGATTTTGACACCGACATTGGTTCTTTCATTGAGAGTTCCATTGCATCGTCACCAGAAGGCTTGATGGCTCCATCAATCATCTACAACAACACAGTCCAGGGGGAGATCTTCCTCCCCGGACAGATCTTCATATTCGGTGGCTTCGCACAGCGGGCCAACTCATTTGGCCATCTAGAGCAGATCGATAGCTATGCCCCTGGCCATCAGGTCAGATTTGGAAGCCTAAATTTTGTGGCCGATATCCGCGGAGACTTGATCTTCGATGGATTCGAGTCCATGATGGCTGTCCCCGGCCACCATGATGAACATGACCTAGATCTGTCATCTCGCCGCGCGCAGGAGATAGCACCTGTGACCTCTCTAGCCCTAGATCCAGAGCAGATTGCGTCATCCGAAGACAGGAAGCTTAACCCCAGCATGGAGGCCGCAGACTCAGCGGTGCTCGAGTCGCACACAGACCCAACATCGAGCTGGGCTTGTGTCACCGGAACCTTGGACTCGTCTCCGGCTATGGGTTCGAGACCGCGTGCATTCGCGTCCATCAAACCTGATTGGGCGCCGGTCTTGGAGTTCAGCTCCGCGGACATTTTCCAGCACTCGCCTTTTGGCGACGTGTTAAACTCATTAAAATCCCTCTCCTTGTCGGGGGACTCTCGGCCGAACTATGACCGGCTCAAATGGGAAGCAGATGACGAAAAACATCGTCCCCCACCCACCACCCACTTTATAGCCACTGCCGATGACTTAACCGACATGCTTGATTACGATTCCAAAGACATCAACGGTATGGACGACGATGCCGGAGAGGAGAAGGAACCACCGCCTACAGGGCGTTGGACAACCACCTCCTCGTACGACATATACATGGTGGATACACCGAAAGAAAACAATGGCGACGATGAAAATCCAGTCGAGGATAAACTTCCTGAGATACAGCCAAAGCGCTGACATCAGCGGCACCGCTCTAAGCTACGCCGTAGTAAAACCAGCAATACCGTCACAAGAGAAAATAATACTCCGGACAACACCGAAGACAATGAAGACCTCGTTGAGCCAACCTCCGAGAAGGAGGAATGGGACGATGGGCGAACCAGCCTTGGCGAACAGGCCATGAATGAAGACTCGGAGGATAGCAACTACCTTCCGCTCTCCGAGGACGAGCTGAGCCTCGGTGATGAAGATTTTATCATGCCTAAGGAGCCCACCGAACAGGAACGCTTTAAGCGCCAGCTAATTAACACTGCATGGAGCCTAAAAAAGAAGCAGCAGCAGCTTCAAGCTGATCAAGATCTGCTCAATGAAAGATGGACTGATGTCCTGGCAGCCGAGGAATATGGCCTTGAGCGCCCAACCAAAAGCTACCCGAAGCGCAAACTATTACCATAGTTCGACGACGAGGCACTGGAGCCCATCCTATGTACAATGCGGCTGACCGACCACCACGTAGCCGGGACAAAGCGGCACCTCGAGCCGAACACCAGCCTGCACTGCCTCACCGAACAAACAGAAATACAACAGCTCGGGGATATACACATGACCCGCAGCATGACTTGGAAAACAGAGCAGGTCAGACAAGATCGATCTATGGATCACGGGGACGTGCCCCGATGCGCGATGATGGCCACCCGATGGAACGTGACAAACATAACCACGTCCGGGCCGAAAACCGCAGACGAACTCCATCTGAGCTACGTCACGACCTGGCCCGATATAGAGGCGCCGCACACCCCCTTTGCTTCACTGATGGAGTAATGGGACATGATTTCCCAGAAGGGTTTAAACCCGTGAACATCGAATCACATGATGGCACAATAGAACCCGCGGTATGGATTGAGGAATTTCTTCTCCATATTCATATGGCCCGCGGTTATGATCTTCACGCCATCAAGTACCTCCCGCTCAAACTCAAAGACCAGCTAGGTACTGGTTGAACAGTCTGCCCGAAAACTCCATTGGCAGCTGGGAGGACTTGGAGGATGCCTTCCTCGACAACTTTCAAGGCACATACATCCGACCTCCGGATGCCGACGACTTAAGTCACATAGTTCAACAACCTGGAGAGTCCGCCAGGAAATTATGGACTAGGTTCTTAACTAAAAAGAATCAGATCGTCGACTATCCGGATGCCGAAGCCCTAGCGGCCTTTAAGCACATCATCCGCGATGAATGGATGACCGGGCACCTCGGCCAGGAAAAACCGAAGTCCATGTCAGTCCTTACATCACTCATGACCCGCTTCTGTGCGGGCGAAGATAGCTGGCTAGCCCGTAGCAATAACAATACAAGCAAACCTGGCACTTCGGAAGCCAGAAACAGCAATGGCAAGCCCCGACGCAACAGACATAAGCGTCGAAACAACGGTGATAACACCGAAGGCACGATGGTCAATGCCGGATTTAGTGGTTCTAAGTCCGGGCAGCGGAAGAAGCCATTTAAGAGAAACAATCCAGGCCCGTCCAGTCTGGACCTGTCGGATATCGGGTTCCGGCAAAACCCTTAAGGTTCGAACACCGGGGTGCGCACAAAGATCTCTCCCTACCGAAACACGCCCTCAGCCTCGTCGTGATTTGTAGGCTAGCACGATGAACAACACAAGAGACACAAGATTTATATAGGTTCGGGCCACCGTTGTGGTGTAATACCCTACTCCTGTGTGTGGTGTGGTGGATTGCCTCTTAGGCTGATGATGAACAGTACAAGGGAAGAACAGCCTCGCGAGGACAGGTGTTCTTGTGTTTGGTGGTGTGCTTGAGGAGGAATTAATCCGTCCCTTCTATGGTGGTGGCTAGCCCTATTTATAGAGGCCCTGGTCCTCTTCCCAAATATTGAGCGGGAAGGGATCCAATAACGGCCATTTTGAAAGGGGACAACTAGTACAAGCTATCCTGACTAAAGGTGGTCTTCGCCTGCCAAAGGTGCTGGTGATGACGCTGTCTTGGGCTCCACGGTGACCTCCATCCGGCCGTCCTGCTGGCCCGGGTCTCGTTGCACCGATAAGGAAACCTTTGCCTGATGCCTCGATACTCCGCGTCTGCGCTTGCCCCCTTTCACCAAAGAGGAAATGAGGACACTGTGCGGGCTGGCGCCCCCCTGGCCTTGGTCGTCACAGCTTGCGTCATGGGCACCTTGCGAGGTACCCCTTGCCTTGATCTCTCTGCCTCCTTGCGAGCCTGCCTGGTGAGGCCATCCCTGAGGAGGCCTTGTGTCATCCGCCCCGTGAGGCTTGGCCCCTTGCGAGGGTCTTGAATATTAGGTTGGTGAAGACGGGCCGTACTGGGCCACTGGTTGAGCCACGCTGCAGGCCGCAGGCAGGCAAGTCTGGGGACCCCCGTTCCTAGAACGCTGACAGTAGCCCCCGGGCGCAAGGCGCACTCGGACTTGGCTTAGCAGCAAAGCCAAAGGGCAAGTGCGGAGCACCGCGGGCCCCCATAGCCCGCGGCCTTGGCCGTCGCATGGCAACTGATTGGACGTGGGCGTCTCCACTTCCCATGCTGCCTCGGCAACTGCCCGATTTGACGAGTCCCTGCTGCATGCAAGAAGAGCCAACATTACCTGCAATCGTGGAGGTCGTATAAATGAGGAGGGGCGATAGCCCCCATTGTCCATCTCTTCTTGCTCCGCCTGCTCGCTTCTTCTTCCTTGCTCCTGCTGCTTGCTACACCCCCATGGCGCTCGTGAAGAGGTTTTCGGCCGCGGAGAAGGGGATGGCCCGCCAGGAAGGGTCTGTCTCTCCTCCGCCCAAGCGCGGCCGCGGTCGTCTTCGCAAGCATCCTGCTACCCCAGCCGTGGCTTCCCGTGGGCGTGGCGGTGGCCCTTCACACGGTGGTGGCCTCCCATGTCGAGGCAGCCCAGTTGGTGGGGGAAGGCGTGCCATGGCCGCGCGGCCTCCCCGGCCGCGCTTCCATTCGGCGGAGGTGCTGTCGGAGTTCGTTGTGTGGTCGGATAACCCGACCGGCACCTTGGTTTAGCTCCCTTGTTCCTTCACCAATGAACTGCCAGCCGCCGGCCCCTGCGGGCTCTGGTTGCAGCCATCCGGGCCTCCTGGGTCGCGGTGGAGATCTCCGTCGCCGGCAACGTTGCCCTGGCCCGGGGCTGGCAGACGTTTTCCCGTGCACGTGGCCTGGGCAGGCGGTGCACCCTCCACTTCAAGTATGACGGCAACGCGACCCTCTAAATGAGGGTGTTGGGAGAAGATGGCCGCCATGTTGTGTGTTGCCCTGAAGACAACGATGGCGATGAGGTGCTCGGCCTTGGCGACGGCCGCGACGAGGGCGAAGGCGAACCTGCTCCTGGTGGCGACCGCAGTTCGCCGAGCTTCAGCGGCTCCTCCTCCGGCGACAGCTCCTCCAGCAGTGGCTACGATCAACCGCCATGCCGCCGTGCCCGCCTCGAGGGCGGTGGTGGGTCATCCCATCGCCGCGCCCTTTTGAAGCGCGAGGCGGGGTCTGACTTAGCTCAAGAGGACGCCGCGGGTCCCTCCTCGCGAGCTGTTGCAAGGCGTGCGCCGCTTTTGTTTTGTTTTCCTTCTTTTCCTACATTGAGAGAGAGAAGGATGGGGCCCTGTGGGGGCGTGCAACAGACTATGATTCCCTAGTTATCATACTATATTTATTGTCCCTGTGGTGTGCTATGGTGTCTTTGTTATGCATCTGCGCATAGGAACGACTTAGCTTCGGACGTTTGAAGTAGTTTTTGCCTCGCGAGGTGTCTGCTTCAGGCCTCGCCGGGCGCCTTAAGATCTGCAAAAAAATCGTTGGGGGGATCATTTCCGAACCTTGGTCGCGAGGGTTGCTGGCCATGGCCCGGCGCTTCGTGTCGCGATGCCCGAGGGGCACGGACCGGGAGGGGTGCTCCTGCTGCGAACTCAAACGAGATAGCCTGGCGAAAATTAGGAGAGGAAGGGCTCACGAGGGGGCCCGAGCAGCCCCCTCGCGAGGTTTGCAAGAGAGAGCGAGTCAGACAAAAGCTGAAAACAGAGAACAGGGGCAGAAGACGGCGGGTAGAACCGGCAAATAACACTAGAAGCAACTTCAATCAAGGTTCAACAAAGAAAAGCGAGCCAACTACAGAAGGCAAATGAAAAGCCGCGTCCGACACCTAGTCTAGTCTTCGACATCTTCTCACGAGCGCGGAGCTAAGTGCTGCCACTGGGCGTGGGCGGGAGCCTTCGAGGCACAAGGGCGGCACTCCGGAGACTCCGGGGCGTGTACAGCCCCAACTCATTATCACGTGAGAGTATCACGGGCGGCGAGCTTCATAGGCACCGGGCCTTCTTCACAGGCACCGGGCCTCCTTCACAGGCATCGGACCTTTCTTCGGGCGGTGTCGTGGAAATATCACGTCAGCTGTCCTCATGTAAGGACTTAGTCGTGGAACCATCGCGACGGGTTAGCTTAAAGGGGTTAAACCGGACCAAGGACACGAGGGATTTTATACTAGTTCGGCCCCTTTGATGAAGGTAAAGGCCTACGTCTAGTTGTGATGGGATTATTGGGGTCTCGCTAACCAGGGAGCTAAACAAGCTATGTCTGGCTATCGAGTTATGTTTCTTGTCCCTGAACCGCCGCCGGGTCGTCCCCTTATATACACGGGTTGACGCCCGACCGGTCTACAGAGTCCCGAGGCCGACTCATACAAGTGTTCGGCTCGGTCTCTCCTTTCCTCACCTTACAACACAAGTTACATGACTATGGCGGTTTACCACTATGGGCCCTAATCCGCCCTTGGGCTCCGGGCCTCTAAGCTTTATAGTAAAACGCCATCTTCTGAGTCTTCGTGGGCTTCAATACGGTTTAGTGTAAACCGGCCCCTCCTGGGCGGTTTATACTCAATAGTTATATCCCCAACATTAGGCCCCAGAATGATTTGAATTTATTCATGTCAATCTTCAGTACTTAGGAAAGTCCTATGAACATCTTCCTTTGCTTCCCGTAAACCGCCATGACATCTTCTTCATAAACTTAGTTAAACCGTCGTGACGTCATCCTCTGGATACAACAAGGGATCATCATGACGTCATCTCTGTAAAAAATGAAATAAAAGATTCCTTTTATTAATGTCATCCCGGAAATCGAGGCAACAGCTGTGCCACTCGCTGCTTTTGACTCCTTGATTTTCGCGCCGGTCTTTATCCATTTTCCTTATCAATAGACCTAGGGGCCCTTTCCTTTCTTCCCCTTCCGCACTTCTTCTTCTTCCTCGCGACGCCTCAGCTCTGAAGCTCCGCCGCGGCCCTCGACCTTCGAATGCTGCATCACCAGAGGCCGCTGCATCAACCTGGTTGTACCAGAGACCTTCGGCGTTCCTCCGCTATCCTGCGCATCCGGTAAACCTTCTCCCTCATAACCCTAGATCTATCTCTTAGGGCTCATGTTTTCATCTGCGTTCATAGGTGCTCATACCTAGTCTCTTCGTGTTCACTTCTGCCATAGCTTTTTTGACTCAACCGTAGCATCAATCCCGTGCGGTAGTTGCTCCGCATCCAGTTTAGTACCTAGTAGGTCTCCCTCTTTGTACAGATTCCCTTAATAGAGCGTACGAACTTCTCTACTCTGTTTAGCACCTTTATAGATTGCAGAAAATTTTCTTACTGAAACTTTGGTAGATCCAAATTAATTCAGTCTCTGTGTGAAACCTGTTTCTGCCAACACTTAGCAGATTTTGAACCCAGGCCCTTCTGCCTACGGGCGGTTTAACTTTTGATGAAAATCCGCCATATACCATTAGCCCTCTCTTAAACCGCCAACCGATCTTAATCAGCCACTTGCCGGTTTAACACTGAAAAATATAATTAAACCGCTTAAATTGTAAAACGGCATTTATTTTTCCTTTCAGCTTTTTCCTCCGGAATGGCCAAACAATTCTCTGCCTGTAATTGGGTTCCGTCCACGATCATTGAGACTCAAATCAATGGATATGTCACCACTGGCGCTTTAGCCTCAAAGAGGGTGCTTCACTGGCGAGTTTCGGGATCTGAATGCCCACCTACACTTCAGGATGGAGAAGTGATTGTCTTTATGCAACACTTAGACCAGGGATTCAGCCCGCCCGGATCAAAAAAAATTCGGGATGTCCTCGCAAGCTTCCAGCTCCATCCACAAGACATTGGACCGAACTCCGTGTCCAATATATGCAACTTTCAAGTCTTCTGCGAAGTTTACCTCCAAGAAGAGCCATCTGTGGAGTTGTTCCGGGATTTCTTCCACTTGAACCGTCGCACAGAGTTTTTTGATGGTCCCAACACAGAGCTTGGTGGCGTGTCAATTCAGAAAAGAAAAGAGGTTGACTTCCCGCACGCAAAATATCATAGCCATCCTAAGGATTGGAACCAGACTTGGTTTTACTGCCGGAACACTGCCCCTGATGGAGAAAATCCCTTGCCGGGTTACCATCCCCACCAGCTTAGCAATAACCACCCATTACCTTCACGATTATCCGTCACAAAACGAAGAACTTTTTCTCCTCAAATCGCCAAGGTACGGGCCCTCATGGCCAACGGTTTAACCGGCATTGATCTCGTTCGCTGCTGGGTATCTTGGCGTATTTTGCCTTTAAGCCGCCGCCCCGGATTGATGCATGAGTTCACCGGCAATGTCAAAGAACCTCAACGCTATCAAGAAATAGTAATGACGGACCTTGAAGTTACTGAATCTGTAAAGAAGATGCTCGATGAAACAATCTCTACATGCAGCCAAACCGGATTGGCACCTTTTTGCGTCTCCAATCCTCCACCAGTGGTAAAGTTTATCTTAATATTTACTAATTCACCTCCGCTTTAACTGTGTGTTAATCACTGCCTTGCCTTAATGTTACAGGCCAACAACTCCTTCTGGAAGCATACTAAACCGGCCAAAGCTCGTCCAAAGACCAAAGTTACCAAGAAGGTTTCCAAGAAGAAAACCGCCGAGTCTTCTGATCCGCCAGAAGATGAGGAATCAGACGCAGAGGTAAAACTTGACTTACTCGGTTCCTTATTCGTACATTTTATTGACAATGATTGTTTCCCAGGAGGAAGCTGAGGCCAGCCACGCAGACAATGCTGAGGTAATCACCCTTTCTTCTGATTCTGATCTTGTGCCGGTTCAAAAAGTTCGCCGCACAATCCGGAAAGTAAAACTATCTCACCCTCTTGCTCATTTGGATCCCAAATTTTCTGTGAAGACACAGCAAGCTGCAGAACGTCGCACAACCCGGCATAGTGGTCAGCAAATCACCTCATCCGGTTTACCAGATACACCAACCCGGAAACATCGTCCAGAGGTGACTTATTCTCCTGAAAAGCTTTATCCTTTGAAGGGTTTCTTCCGATGCCCACTCAATCCGTCTGATCCGAATTATCAGGCATCTTCCAACTCGTCTGGCGGTTCATCAACCACTCAGTTGCCTCCCCTCAAGGTCGTCGATGGGTAAGTACACTTTCTCAAGTTGTTTCTTCACGCATCGGTTTATCATATTCTAACTTTGGATGTTTGTAGCGCCAAGGCTCGATTGAGTAAAAAGGCCAAGACCAGTGGTCATGCTGACAAAGTTGATCCGGAGAAGACTCCTGAAGACGAGGGCGAAAATCCTGAGATTGCGACAGACCACTCTGCTCCGGAAAATCCAGGTGTTGATGCTAATCCGCCAGAGGCTGAACCGGAGATACAGGATGATACATCAACTCCCGATGCCACCCCTCCAAATCCAACTGTTGATCCGCCAAACCCTGCTACCAGGCCGCCGAGCCCTGCTGCCAAAGCGCGAAGCCCTACTAAGGAGAATATTAATCTGTCAAGCTCCGCCAAGGACGATGACGTTGTTGTTATTGGTATGGCATATACCGCCCCAGGCAATCCAGTTCTTTTATCCAAGCATACCGCCAAGGATGAATTTGCATTTATGAATAAGGGGAAGAGAAAAACCGATTTGTCAGACTATGCTGACTTATCTGCCCAAGACCTTCATTCTGGCTTCTTAAACCGTCTCTTCACCAGCCGAGACTATGAGGCTGGTTTGGTAAATTTGATGAAGGAGCACTACGAGGTAAATCGTTGGATCCTTTACTCTAACTTCATTGCATTGTAGCCCCCAAGGGCCGGTTTGCCTTTAGAAAGTCAAACTGGGACTTTGCATCTTTCAGACTGTACCTTGTTAATTTCCTTTGTGCATTTTTGATCAAATACACATTAGCCCCCAAGTGCCATGGTTAAAACTTGTATTAATCCGTGGGACTTCAATAATAAGTAGAAAAAAGTAATCCTCATTATCCCCCAAGTGCCAAGTGTATAACTGGTTTTATGCTTGGGAATTTCAAAAAGGTATTGATCTGCTCTTCTTACTGTAGCAGAGTGAGATAAATCAACAAGTCTCTCAGATTGCCGATCTTCAAGAAAATTTGAAAACCCAACAAACAGAAACCACCAAGGCCAGGGAGGAATTGAAAACTGCCTTAACCACCAATGAACAGTTGAAAGAGTGGTTCAAGTCTGAGCAGACCAACTGGGATTCCGAAAAAGCTGGTTTACTGAAGCGGGCAGAAGATGCTGAATCAGCTCTTAAACCGGTGACGGAAGAGCTTACTAGATTAAAGCGCCAAATCAATGCCATGACCTCTGCAATATTTGGTAAGTACTGTTTGCCAATGCTTTAGGAATACTCCGTTTTGAAATTTTGTCGGTTTAACTTGACATCCTTAAACCGTTATAGGTGGCCACACTGCTCAGCTGGGCTCTGATATGCGGAAGAAGCTCAAGGCCGCCTATACACTGATTGAACAGTTGTATACCGGTGCCCAACGAGTTATCTGCGTAGCTTCTTACGACAGTGCAGCTCCGACACTGATCAAGGACACTCTAGCTAAGTTATCTATGACGCCAGCTCAGATAGAAGAGGTGAAGCGGTCCGCCGCCAGGGCTGGCACTTTGTTAGCACTGACCCGAACCAAGGCATGGATAGCCGACCTTGATCCGGTTGATATTGCCAAGGGCTTTCCTAGTGAACAGGAAAATGGGGTAGTATTTGACAATGACGCCCTCAAACGTGTAACAAGGGAGATGCGTCCTCTGGCGAGTCAGTTGGCTGAAGAAGCAAACTTGACGGTTCACCGGTCTTTCTATGATGCTGACAACAAACATGTTGAGGCTGTCATTCCGGAAGTGCAAAACCTTATTCTGCCAATCCGTAAGCATACTTACGCCCCTGACATTGACCCGACTGATCTTATAAGTGAAGAGGTTGTCTTTCAGGCCTTAACCCGGATTGACTGGACTACCGCTGACTTCCAACCACTGGGTGAAGATGAGGAGGCTGAACTGACGCCAGATGATCCATCTACTTCAAGTCAACATGGCGGTGATGCTTGATCCAGCAATCCGGTTCACTTTGCACAAAACTGTCCGGTTTAGAACAATTCCATATTTTGGGCTGTTTAAGCGCCTTGTAATAGGGTAGCAAAAAATACTTTGATCTGTTGCCATCGCGCAGTGGGAACTACTTTATGTGTTCCGTCACCAAAATGTTGGCTCATATATCATAAGATGCAATCCCTATGTCTGTGATGTGATATATCATGTTTAGTTGGTTGACCAACTTTAATTGTAATAAGGGTGAAGACCCAAATCTTGAATTTTTGTACAACTTCACCTTGTACTGATGGTGTATAAGAAGTCATGCCGGGTTACAATAAACACCAGATGATCAAAACTGGCGACAAGTAGTCAAAGCCAGGCCGGGTTAATACACTCTGGTTTAAGAATAAGGTTCATCAACTTTGAGTTGAGATCCAAGCCGGGTTAATTAACACCGGGTTAATGTGATGAATGAAAAGCCATACCAGATCGAAGATGCCGGTTTAACGCAAAAGTCAGCAAAGAGAAAAATAGTAACAAGTGCAAATAAAACCGTGTAGTCGAGGCTTTTAAAGGGCTGCCAGGCCCAAATTCGAGGCTTTTCATGGGCTGCCAGGCTGCTGAGTTAAACCATTTGACGAAGCCTTTTAAGATGGACCTCCAACTAACCAATCACCGTTTTAACTTTGACAAGTTCAGGGTCTCAATGAGAGTAACTGTCAAACGTTCGGAGGGTCGTGCCAGAATTACCTGGATAGGAGTGGCTTACTTGATGAAGGCAGGTGTAACGCCCCGGATTCGATGCGCCAGGTGTCTGCTAGTTATTCGCTGCTGTTGCCATCTCATTTGCTTGCGTGTTGCATTTTATCATGTCATCATGTGCATTTCATTTTGCATACGTGTTCATCTCATGCATCCGAGCCTTTTCCCCGTTGTCCGTTTTGCAATCCGGCGCTCCTATGCCCTCCGGCATTCCGCTTTCGTCTCTCATTGTGAGCGGGTGTCAAACGTTCTCAGAATGGACCGAGGCTTGTCAAGTGGCCTTGGTATAGCACCGGTAGACCGCCTGTCAAGTTTCGTGCCATTTGGAGGCCGTTTGGTACTCCAACGGTTAACCGGGTAATCGTAAACCCCCCTTCTCTTTGTAGCCCAACACCCCCTCCAAAGTGGCCCAAAACCCAGCAAACTCCCCTCCATGCTCTCGGTCGTTCGATCACGATCGCGTGGCCGAAAACCGCTCTTCATTTGGACTCTCCTAGCTCCCTCTACCTATATAAAGGCCCTCCCCTTCCATTTTGGCGGATGAATTCTCCCCCAAACCCTAAAAATTCCCTCTCCGTGCCGGACGTGTCCGTCCGCGCCGGACAAAAACCTCGCCGCCGCTCCCAGCCTCTCCCGGCGTGCCACGTGTCCTCCGCCGCCGTCCCAGCGCCGCCGGCCCGCGGAGCCCATCCGGGGCCCGCGCGGGCCCAGATCCGCCATTACCCGGCCCGCGCGCCGCCGCC
>NC_041385.1:439459524-439534251 GCF_002162155.2 Triticum dicoccoides
CTCCTGGCCGCCCGTCGCCGGCCGCCGCCGCGGGCGCCGCCGCGGGTGCCGCCCCGCACCGGCGCCGCCCTCTGGCCGTCGTGCCCCGCCGGTGCCTCCTCGCCGCCTCCGCTGGTCGCCGCCAGCGCCCGCGAGGCCCGCTCGCCCTCGCCGCCGCTCCGGCCGGAGTTCGCTGGAGCGCGAGCCCGGCCGCCCCGCGCCTCCTCCACCGGAGACCCTCCGTCCTGCCGCCTCCTCCCGTGCGAGCTCCCCGCCGCCCGGAGCTCCTCGTCGTCGGCGCCTCCCTCCGGCCGTCCCCGGCTCTCTCCGGCCGCGGCACCCCTTCTTCGGCGAGGTTGCTCCGGCGATCCTCGAGAACCGCGCCCCGATCTGGATTTGAGATCCTGAGGTTGACTTCCCCCCTCCAAAAATTGCCAACTCCCAGAATCTGCAGTAATTTTCATGCCATGTTCATCATGCCATATCTCTACATCCGTAGCTCCGTTTTGCGTGTGTAATATGTCAAATTGTTCGTCTCAAAGAGTAAATCATTTCATTCCATTGCATCATATTCATTTGAGGTCATCTTGATGCCTGAATCATCCTTGTAAGAGTGCTTCATGATGTTTTTTGCTGTCTGTTAACAGAACGAGCTCTTTTGTCATTTTTGCCATGATTGATGTGTGCATCCTATGAGGTTGATGTCTACAGGTGTTTTGAACTATGCCATGTCTTCTTTACAGAGGTGCTTACCATGTATTTTTGTGATTAATGTGGTGACTAGCACAAGCATGCAAACTAGGCTTCGTGATATTGCTGATTTTAGTCCCTGTTTTGCTGTTATTTTGATGCCATGTAAACTTGATGCTACAGAGAGATCCATGCATATTTTGAGATACTTCAGTAAGGATGTTTTGAACATGTGGTTATTGTCTATCCATTCATGCCCTTTGTTGCAACTATGGAGTAGTCTAGCATGTCATTTTCGTGCTCTACTTTTGCTTCAAAATGTTTCCTGCCAGATTGTTTACGTGTTATTCAATTTGGCCAAGCTTGCTCTAGTTGATCCTTGCATGCTATGGACTTGTTCTTGCCTTGGTTTGTTACATAAACATGTCTTCTTGATGATGGTATGCTTATATTATCATGCAATGACTTGTGGTGAGTGATTCGAGCTTGTTAAGTAGGGTACATGATGTTGCTGTTTTGCTAGGCTGAATCTGTTATTTCGCGATGCTATGTAAACCTGCTTCTACAAATCATTCTATGCATAATCTGGAGATGTTATATAAACATGTTTTGATATACATGTCATCCTCTAACCATTCATGCCCCTGGTAGCATTTATAGCTTGTTGTAGATTGTTCATATCTTGCTCCAAAGTTGCTTCATAACGTTGCTGTCAGCCTGTTAACATTAAGTTCAGTTGTTGTCATGTGTTTTCCTAGTGATCCATGCACCCTATGACCTTGCTATTGCCATGCTTAGCTTCGAAAATATGTATTCTTACTGTTGGTAGCCTTTCCATGCCATGTATTGCTCTGTAGTGAGTTGCACAAGCTCATCAACATGCCTTCATAATTATGTTCCTGCCATGTATGAATCTGTATAATAACTTGCCATGTTTACATGAGTGCCATCATATTTTCTGATCCTTTTGGCTTATGGTCAGTAAGGGTCTTTTGATCTATGATATTAGTAGATTCATGCCATGCCTTTGTTTGCCATGATAAGTTCCTGTAACATGCTTTTTGATAGCTCTGAACATTGCATCGTGATGTTATTTTCTGCAAAGTCTGAAATTGTTATTACTTGCAATCTTACCATGTGTGTTTGAGCATGTTCTATTGATTTCTGGAGATAGCTCAGTGTTCATGTTTTGTAATGCTTTACCTGTACATCATGCCCATGTCTTTTGTTTTCATGTTGAGATGCTGTAGCATGTTGTTTTGATGCTTGCAATATGCCTAGTTGCTGTTTTGGACAGATTGTTGCTATAACTTGTATAGTGTGTATGTGTTGAGCCGTTGCTCCGTTTTGAGTGTGCTATATATGAAACTTACTTAGAATTGCATGTAGATTCATATTATCATGTTGCATCCATGTTTTGAGAGTGTTTGCTTGATGTTTGGGTGCATTTTGCATCAATGCCACGTTTAACTTGTTTTGCTCATATCTTCTAGGCCGTAGCTCCGAATTAAATGAACTTCATATGTAACTTGACTAGAATCTCGTGTAGATCATCTTTGTGCATCTTAACTTGCTGTTTAACAACTTGAACATAAGGTTTATTCAGATCTGGACCAATTTCGAAACTTGCATATGAGGACTTACCGGAATTGTTATATGTTGTTCCCGGCCTCATTTAAACTTGCCTTGATGTGTTGCTCTTGTTTGCATCATCTCTTGTTATGAGTAGCCTTCATGTAGCTTTGTCATGCATCATGCTTGTTGTGCATCATGCCTTGTTCATGTGTGGTGTGTTTACCTTGTTGTGTGTTTCCTCTCGATAGTTCCTGTTTCGTTGCGATCGTGAGGATTCGTTCGTCTACGCTTGGTTCAGCTTCATCCATTCGTCTTCTCCATGGACTCATTCTTCTTCCTTGCGGGATTTCAGGCAAGATGACCTCTACCCTGGATCTCACTACTATCATTGCTATGCTAGTTGCTTCGTTCTATCACTTTGCCGCGCTACCTATCACCTGTTTATCAAGCCATCCCATATTGCCATGAACCTCTAACCTTTGACACCTTTCCTATGCAAACCGTTGTTTGGCTATGTTACCGCTTTGCTCAGCCCCTCTTATAGCGTTGCTAGTTGCAGGTGAAGTTGAAGATTTCTCCATGGTGGACAGGATTTTGGTTGGGATATCACAATATCTCTTATATTATTAATGCATCTATATACTTGGTAAAGGGTGGAAGACTCGGCCTTTTGCCTAGTGTTTTGTTCCACTCCTGCAGCCCTAGTTTCCGTCATACCGGTGTTATGTTCCCGGATTTTGCGTTCCTTACGCGGTCGGGTGATTTATGGGACCCCCTTGACAGTTCGCTTTGAATAAAACTCCTCCAGCAAGGCCCAACCTTGGCTTTACCATTTGCCTCACCACCACCTATCCCTTTCCCTTGGGTCGGCCAACCCGAGGGTCATCTTTATTTTAGCCCCCCGGGCCAGTGCTTGTCTAAGTGTTGGTCCGAACCGAGCGATGTTCGGCGCCCCCTGGGCAACCAGGGTCTATGCCAACCGTGTGTGTAGCCGTGATGGTCTCTTTTCGGCGGAGTCCGGGAAGTGAACACGGTTTCTGGGTTATGTTTGACGTAAGTAGGAGTTCAGGATCACTTCTTGATCATTACTAGTTGACGACCGTTCTGCTTGCTCTCTTCTCGCTCTTATTTGCGTATGTTAGCCACCATACATGCTTAGTCGCTGCTGCAGTCTCACCATTTTACCCCTTCCTTTCCCTTTAAGCTTTGCTAGTCTTGATACCCATGGTAATGGGATTGCTGAGTCCTCGTGGCTCACAGATTACTACAACAACAGTTGCAGGTACAGGTTATGCGATGATCATGACGCGAGAGCGATGCTTGCTTGCGTTGAGTTCTTCTTCTGCTTCTTCGATCAGGGATAGGTTCCAGGTCGGCAGCCTCGGCTAGCAGGGTGGATGTCATTTGAGTTTCTGTTTGTGATTCATCCGTAGTCGGATGATGCTCTGATGTATTGTGATGTTGTATTCATGTGGCATTGTATGCCTTATGTATGTATCCCCATCTATTATGTAATGTTGATGTAATGATATCCACCTTGCAAAAGCGTTTCAATATGCGGGTCTATCCTTGGTGGGACCTTCGAGTTCCTTTTGGATAGGGTCGCATATTGGGCGTGACAGCAGGTTAACCCGGTGTTTTAGGTAAATATACCAGGCTTCCAATCCGTGGGGCGATACCCAGCTACAAGGGTCCATTCAAACTCCTTGGTATTTGACACAAGGAGCCCCCAAGTAACATGATGAGTTGTGCTCATTAGGTGCCTATGTTTGAGTTGTGCATAGCATCCAGACTCTCTTTGGCCCTTTCGGTGTGAAGCTCCTGAGCTGTATTGTGGCATGATAGCCAGTTTAATAGGTAGTACTCCGCTTTGTCAGCTGAAGCCCCCATGCAACTCAAAGGATATTTGAGAAAAAACAGTAGAGGCCCTGCTTATAGCAAGGATGCTAGTTTATTTTATTGATCATGATATGTACATTGTCGAAATATGTACATAACAAAAGCCTATGGCTCAAGTATAGTAAGGCCGTAGGAGAGCTATGTTCCACGGCCGCCGGGTCTCCTCCTCAGAAGTACCGAGTTGTCCCGAACGTCACTGAGGTAGTATGATCCATTGTGCAGATTTTTGCTGACCACAAAGGGTCCTTCCCAAGGTGGGGATAACTTGTACATGTCGGTCTGATCCTGGATGAGATGGAGCACCAAATCGCCTTCTTGAAAGGTTCTTGTTCTAACCCGGTGGCTATGATAATGCCACAAGTCTTGCTGGTAAACCGCCGAATGGGCTAAAGCCATATCTCGTTTTTCATCCAACAGGTCCAACGCCTCCTGGCGTGCTTGCTCATTGTCCGCTTCAACATAATTAGCAACCCGGGGTGAATCGTGACGAATATCACTTGGTAGGACCGCCTCTGCTCCGTACACCATGAAGAAAGGCGTGTAACCCGTCGATCTATTGGGAGTGGTGTTGATGCTCCATAACACAGAAGGCAATTCTTCCACCCAACAACCCGGCATCCGCTTTAAAGGAACCATAAGCCGGGGTTTAATACCCTTCAAGATTTCTTGATTAGCTCTCTCTGCTTGACCATTGGTCTGGGGGTGCGCCACAGATGCTAAGTCAAGCCGGATGTGTTCTCTCTGACAAAAATCTTCCATCTCACCTTTAGAGAGGTTTGTGCCATTATCCGTGATGATGTTGTGTGGAAAGCCAAAGCGGAAGATAATCTTCTTGAGAAATTGAACCGCCGTAGCTGCATCACACTTGCTGACAGGCTCCGCTTCAACCCACTTGGTAAACTTGTCAACCGCCACCAGCAGATGGGTCTTCTTAACGCTAGAGCGCTTAAAGGGTCCCACCATGTCAAGCCCCCAGGTGGCAAACGACCAAGTGATGGGAATCATCGTTAATTCTTGAGCCGGAACATGAGCCCTGCGTGAAAACTTTTGATAAGCATCACATCGCTTTACCAGATCCTCCGCATCAGCATGAGCTGTCAACTAGTAGAACCCATGACGGAAAGCCTTTGCAACCAAGGACTTTGAACCGGCATGATGACCACAATCCCCTTCATGAATTTCCCGTAGGATCTCTTGGCCTTCTTCACGGGAAACACAACGCTGAAATATGCCTGAAACGCTGCAGCGGTGTAACTCGCCATTGTGAATAACCATGGACTTGGACCGCCGAACAATCTGCCGAGCCAGGACTTCATCATCTGGTAACTCACCCCGGTTCATATACGCCAGATACGGAACTGTCCAATCCAGAACAACGTGTAAACGGCCACTAATTGAGCCTCCGGATCAGGAACAGCCAAATCCTCCTCTGTAGGCAACTTAACAGACGGGTTATGCAAGATATCTAGAAAGGTATTGGGAGGTACTGGTTTACACTAAGATCCAAGCCAGCTTAATGCATCTGCTGCTTCATTTTTGCGCCGGTCGATATGCTCAATCTGATACCCTTTGAAGTAACCCGCCACAATATCCACCTCACGTCTGTAAGCCGCCATGAGTGGATCCTTAGAATCCCAAGTACCAGAAACTTGCTGAGCCACCAGATCAGAGTCTCCAAAGCATCGCACCCGACTTAAGTTCATCTCCTTGGCCACGCAGAGCCCATGGAGCAGAGCCTCGTACTCAGCTACATTGTTAGTACAGGGGAACATTAAACGGAGGATGTAACGAATCTTATCACCTCGAGGGGAAGTAAGAACAACACCAGCCCCCGAGCCCTCCAATTGCCTGGACCCATCAAAGTGAATAGTCCATTATGTATTATCTGGTTTGTCCTCCGGCGCCTGCAACTCAGTCCAATCGTTGATAAAGTCCACAAGTGCCTGAGACTTTATAGCTGTTCGAGGCACATACTTCAGACCATGTGGACCAAGTTCAATTGCCCATTTTGCAACCCGGCCAGTTGCCTCCCTGTTCTGAATTATATCGCCCAATGGAGCTGAACTGACCACTGTAATGGGATGGCCTTGGAAATATTGCTTGAGCTTCCAGCTTGCCATAAAAACCCCATATACAAGTTTCTGCCAATGCGGATATCGCTGCTTTGACTCAATAAGCACCTCACTGATATAGTAAAACGGCCGTTGAACTAGGTACTCCTTACTAGCCTCCTTGCGCTCCACCACAATTGCCACACTGACAGCACGAGCATTAGCAGCCACGTACAACAATAAGGGCTCCTTGTCAACCGGAGCAGCAAGGACTGGCGGTTCAGCCAACTGGCGCTTCAAGTCTTCAAACGCCGCATTAGCCGCATCACTCTAGACAAAGGTGTTTGTTTTCTTCAACATCTGATACAGCGGGATCACCTTCTCTCCCAAACGGCTGATAAACCGGCTTAGTGCTGCAATCCGACCTGCTAAACGTTGAACATCATTGATGCACGCCGGCCTAGCCAAAGATGTAATCGCTTTGATCTTCTCCGGATTAGCCTCTATCCCCCTGTTGGACACTAGAAAGCCTAGAAGCTTGCCTGCCAGAACACCGAAGACACATTTATCCGGATTGAGCATCATGTTGTAGACCCGTAGATTGTCAAAGGTCGCCTTGAGATTATCTATCAATGTCTCCTTCTTCCTGGACTTTACCACAATGTCATCAACATAGGCATGAACATTACGCCCAATCTGAGTGTGAAGACAATTCTGCACACAGCGCTGGTAAGTCGCCTGGGCACTCTTGAGCTCAAAGGGCAAAGAAACATAACAGAAGGCTCCAAAAGGAGTGATGAAGGTGGTCTTCTCCTGGTCGTTAACTGCCATTTTGATCTGATGATAGCCTGAATAAGCATCCAAAAAACTCAAACGCTCACAACCCGCCGTCACATCAATGATCTGATCAATACGTGGGAGAGCGAAAGGATCGGCCGGACAAGCTTTGTTCAAATCTGTGTAATCCACACACATGCGTCAAGTGCCGTTTTCTTAAGAACAAGCACCGGATTAGCCAACCACTCAGGGTGGAACACTTCAACGATAAAACTAGCAGCCAGGAGCCGGGCTACCTCTTCACCAATTGCCTTGCCCCTTTCCTTGTTAAAGCAATGAAGAAATTGCTTGACCGGTTTAAACTTGGGATCAATATTGCTAGTGTGCTCAGCGAGTTCCCTCGGTACACCTGGCATGTCAGAAGGCTTCCATGCAAAAATGTCCCGGTTCTCACGGATGAACTCGATGAGCGCGCTTTCCTATTTAGGATCCAGATTTGTGCTAATGCTAAACTGCTTAGATGAATCGCCAGGAAGAAAGTCAACAAGTTTAGTCTCATCAGCCGGTTTGAAATGTAGGGTCGGGTCATGCTCAGTGGTAGGCTTCTTCAGAGGGGTCATGTCTGCCGGATCTACATTTTCCTTATAAAACTTCAGCTCCTCTGTAGCACAAACCGACTCAGCATAGGCCGCATCACCTTCTTCGCAGTCCAAAGCGATTTTGCGACTTCCGTGAACTGTAATGGTTCCTTTATGACCCGACATTTTTAGCTGCAAGTAAATATAACAAGGCCTCGCCATGAACCTTGCATAAGCCGGTCGCCCAAACAATGCGTGGTACGGGCTCTGGATCCTTACTACCTCAAAGGTCAATGTCTCAGACCGGGAATCATGTTCATCACCAAACACAACTTCCAAAGCGATCTTGCCAAAATGATACGCTGATTTACCTGGTACCACACCATGAAAAACAGTATTGGACAGTTTAAGACTCTTGTCTGTCAATCCCATGCGACGGAAGGTCTCATAATACAAAATGTTGATACTGCTTCCTCCATCCATGAGTACCTTGGTGAACTTATAACCTCCCACCTGAGGTGCCACCACCAATGCCAGGTGACCCGGATTGTCAACCCGGGGCGGATGATCCTCTCTGCTCCATACAATGGGTTGCCCAGACCACCGCAGGTAACGTGGTACTGTCGGTTCAACAGCATTAACTGCCCTCTTGTGGAGCTTCTGATCATGCTTACACAAACTAGTGGTGAACACATGATACTGCCCACCATTCAACTGCTTTGGGTGACTCTGATAACCTGACTGCTGCTGATTTCCTTGATTATTCTGCTGGTTATTACCACCTTGGTTGTTTTGGTTGCCCTGATTATTCTGAAATCCAGAGCTTGAACCGCCGCCGCCATGAAAACCTAGGCCTGAACCGCATGATGGACCCTGATCATACCGGAAAAGATCAGAGTTTTTGAACTCCTTCATAATATTACAATCTTTCCAGAGATGCGTCGCAGGAGCCTCCTTGGTCCCATGTTTTGGACAGGGTTGATTCAACAAATGTTCCAGATTCATTGTGCCGCCACGCTGGGGCGGTTTACCCTTACGACGCTGCACATTAGCATTAGCTACAAAATCTGAATCTGCTTTACACTTACCATTATTTCCATGACCTCCTTGGTTGTGTTGCTGTCCCTTTGCACCACCGTTCTTCTTTCCCTTCTCCGTCTTCTCCTCATCAGAATCGGGATCTTTGGTATTATCAGAATCGGCATACTTGACCAAGGCGGCCATGAGGGTACCTATGTCATGCAGTGACGCTTGAGCCGTCCCAACTTCATCTTCAGTGACTTAAACCGGCAATTACGCTCCAAGGTGATGATTGCCGAACCGGCGTTAATACGGTCCGATGAGTGCAAGACTTCTGAAACCCGGCGCACCCGATGAGTTGTTGACTCGTTCTCCCCCTGCACATAGGCGTCAAGGTCCACAATGGACATAGGCTGCTTACACGTGTCTTTGAAGTTGGCTATAAACCGGGCCTTCAACTGGTCCCATGACTCGATGGAGTTAGGTGGTAAATTTTTCAACCAAGTACGGGTTGTTCCCTCCAACATCATCATGAAGTATTTTGCACAGGCCACTTCATCAACGTCCAACATCTCCATCGCCATCTCATAACTTTCCACCCACGCCTCGGGTGGCTGATCAACGGTGTAATTTGGCACCTTACGTGGGCCCTTGAAGTCCTTAGGCAATCACACATTCCAGAGAGTCGGAATAAGGCACGGTACCCCCCACGAGCTGAAAGCAACTCCAACGCCACGGTCTACTGACGCTGCTGGCTGAACCGGGGCGGGCTGGTACCGACCCATTTGTTGGGCTGCTAAAGCGGCTTCCCTTCGTGCTCTGCCATTATCCACCACGTCCTGAGCGTTTATGTCTCCATGCACCGGATTGGGCCTGTGAGGGATAACACGGCGCCGCGCGCTGCTAGACACCTCCGGTTCATCTATATGACTGCTATAGCTCTTGCTCGGTCGTGGAGTTGAGTGAACCCTGTCTCGGCTGTATGAGTAAGCTTGCTGCTGCGTCAAAGCTGTTTGAAGAAGATCCCTAGCCCGCCGTGTCTCAACCGCTGCCGGTGATTCACCTTCAATTGGAATAGCAGCCAACCGGGATGTTGTTGCTATCATATTATCCAATGGGGTAGAAAAGTGACCCGGCGGCGATGTGGAGTACCGTGGCGGGTTGTCCGTACGCTGAGGCGGACCCATCACCTAAGGTTGAACCGGTGCCCCGGTCCTTAGATCGGTATTCCGGTTTACTGCTGGCGGGTTACTAGTTCCTGCCCCCGGCATTCCAAAGAGATTCATTGCATTGTAATCCGCCGGCAAGCGAGATTGATGTTTCCTCCTGGAGACTTGATTTAAAGCATTCTGATCCATCAAAAGCCGATAATTCTCAGCTTGAATCCTTTGCTCTTGGGCGTCTAAAGTGGCCCGCTCCTCAGCCATCCTGGTTTCCTCAGCTGCTAAGTCCGCTTTGGCTTGTGTTATCTGATCCTTTAGACTAGCAATGTCCACATTGTGTTGATCCTGCGTTGTTGGTGTAACTGTTGTGGTTAACAAGGCCGCCCAGGCATCCATCAAACCGGAGAGAACTTGAGCCGGCCGACACACGAAGCCTCCTGCCCCTGCTACCGGTCCAGACGCCGCTGCAGTAGAGTTTTGCAAGGTTGGCTGTGTTCCAGCCATGAAGATTCCAACGTGGTTTGGAGTTTCAAGGAATTCCGGAATACTGGTGCCATCGGAATACCCTTCGAACATGCCGTCCTGGACTTGGTACAAGGATTCGGTTTCACCAGATGATTCGCCGTCGGAATAAGCGACCATGTCACCTTCAGACACCGGCTCAGATCCGTTCCCGTGGACACATCCGACGAGCGCACGCTTCATGGGAGTCTGAATCTGGGCGGGACTTGCACGCTGAGTTGTTTCAACGAGGTCAGTGCAGATGTCCGGCTTAGGGCCTGGTTCGCTGATCTTGCCGATGAAGACGTGAATTCCGCCGAAGGGGACCCGATACCCGTACTCGATTGAGCCGGCCTCGGGGCCCCAGCCTGCATCGTCGATGTAGAGCTTGCCGCGACGACTCTTGGTCATCCGGCATGTCACGTATCCTTTGAGTCCTTCAAAGCTGCCCTTCAAGAACTCGAAACCATCATGCGATAGCCCCACGGTGGGCGCCAACTGTCGTGGAAATATCACGTCCTCATGTAAGGACTTAGTCGTGGAGCCATCACGACGGGTTAGCTTAAAGGGGTTAAACCGGACCAAGGAAACGAGGGATTTTATACTAGTTTGGCCCCTTCGATGAAGGTAAAGGCCTACATCTAGTTGTGATGGGATTATTGGGGCTATCGAGTTGTGTTTCTTGTCCCTGAACCGCCGTCGGGTCGTCCCCTTATATACATGGGTTGACGCCCGGCCGGTCTATAGAGTCCCGAGGCCGACTCATACAAGTGTTCGGCTTGGTCTCTCCTTTCCTCATCTTACAACACAAGTTACATGACTATGGCGGTATACCACTATGGGCCCTAATCCGCCCTTGGGCTCCGGGCCTCTAAGCTTTATAGTAAAACGCCATCTTCTGATTCTTCGTGGGCTTCAATACGGTTGAGTGTAAACCGGCCCCTCCTGGGCGGTTTATACTCAATAGTTATATACCCAACAGGCGGCGAGATTCATAGGCATCGGGCCTTCTTCACAGGCACTGGGCCTTTCTTCAAGGGTAGAACTTCCGGAGGTGCTGAATGTTCCAGGCGTTCGGGATGGGTACCCCCTCCTGGGTCTCCAGGCGCGCGGCGCGCGGCCTAGAGACGTGGACGACCTTGAACGGGCCCTCCCACATGGGTGAAAGCTTGTGCAGCCCTTCCCTGGAAAGCACCCACCTGAGTACGAGGTCACCTACCTCGAGAGTCCTGGGGCGGATGTTGCGACAGTGATACCGCCGCAGCGCCTGCTCGTATCTGGCCGCCCGTAGCGTAGCTTCGCGGCGGCGTTCCTCCCCCAGCATGAGGTCCATCCCCCGCATGGCGTCCTGCTGCGCCTCGTCAAAGGCTAGGACCTGCGTAGAGCGACTCCTGACCTCGTGAGGGAGAACCACTTCTTCTCCATAGACGAGGAAGAACGGGGTCTCGCCAGTTGGCTTGGTGGCGGTAGTGCGGATGGACCATAGCACGGACTGGAGCTCATCGTACCAACCCCTGCCGTAGGCCTCCAGCTTCTTCTTGAAGGTCCTGGTCTTGAGGCCCCTCAGGACCTCCGCGTTGGCGCATTCGACCTGCCCGTTACTCCGGGGGTGCGCCACCGAAGCGTAGCATATCTGCGTTCCAAGGTTAGCACAATACATTTTGAAGAGATTGCTGGTGAACTGTGAACCATTGTCGGTGATGATGCGGTTGGGGACCCCAAACCGGCTCATGAGGCCCTTGATGAACTTGACTGTAGAATCGGCTGGGATGGTGCAGACGGCTTCCACCTCCACCCACTTGGTGAACTTGTCGATGGTGACGTAGAGGTAGCGGTAGCCCCCAGGCGCTCAAGGGAACGGGCCCAAGATATCCATCCCCCAGACCGCGAACGGCCACGAGAGCGGGATGGTCTGCAGGCCCTGAGCTGGATAATGAATCTGTTTGGCGTGGAATTGGTAGGCCTCGCAAGACTTCACCAGCTCGATCGCGTCGTTGAGTGCCGTAGGCCAGTAGAACCCACTGCGAAATGCCTTGCCGACGAGGGTCCGTGATGATGAGTGGTGTCCGCAATATCCATCGTGTATGTCAGCCAGCAGCTCCTTTCCCTGTTCCCTGGAGATGCAACATAGGGAAACGCCATTTGGCCACTTCCGGTATAACTCACCATCTTGGATGCAGTAGGCCGTGGCCTATCGGACCACGCGTTCCGCGTCCTCCTCTTTCTCCGGCAGCATCTCTTGCATCAGGTAGTCCTTGAATTTCGTGGTCCAACATCCCTCCTAAGGCTCCATCGCCAAGAGCAAGCATGCTCCCGAGGTCGGGCCACAGGTCGGGGCTCCTGTGGCAGGTGGCTGGGGGAGTTCTTCCCGAGGCTGCGCTGTGCTTGAAAGTGATGGTGCCGCTGATGGCTTGAAGTGTCGTTCCTCGAAAACACCAGGCTCCTGAGGCAGCCGCCTGGACGCCCTCCTCGCAATGTCATCGGCCTCTTGGTTGGTGCCGCAGGGCACATGCTGCAACTCCGGCCCCCAAAACTGCTTTTCCATCCTACACACTTCCGCAAGATACGCTTCCATGTGCTCGTCCTTCGGCTCGTACACCTTGTTGGAGAAGTTGACGAGGAGTTGTGAATCGCCCTTGATGATGAGGCGCTTCACTCCCAGTGCTGCTGCAGCTTTCAAACCTGCTATGAGGCCCTCATATTCTGCTATATTGTTGGAGACCTTCTCACCCTGCTGGAAATAGAGTTGCACGGCGTAATAGAGCTTGTCCTGAGTGGGGGATATAAGCACTGCACCAGCCCCAGCGCCCTGCCGCGAGAATGCTCCATCGAAGTACATGACCCAGCCATCTGGTGCCTCACTTCCTGGGGAGAGAGACCGATCCTCGCCTGCCTCGAGCCCTGGCGCCTCTGTCCATTCTGCCACAAAATCTGCAAGTGTGCCCCCCTTGACAATCCTGGTTGTGCTGAACTCCAACTGAAATTCTTGCAGCTTGATGTTCCATTTGGCGACCCTTCTAACAGAGTTGGGGCTCCTGAGTACCCTTTCCAATGGGTAGGCCGAGACGACCTTGATGGGGTGACCTTGGAAGTAGTGTTGCAGGTTATGCGAGGCCACCAAGAGCGCGATAAAAAGCTTCTGAGGCATGGGCTATCGTGCCCTTGCATCCCGCAACACCGTGCTGACAAAGTACACCAGATGCTTGACGAGGGTGGGTGTGCTGGCGGAGCCCGCGTCCTCCGGAGGTTTAGGCGCCTCCTGAGACGATGGAGCCCCCTGCGCCTGGTTGCTTGGGGCGGCCTCTTCACCCCTAAGGGCGTCTTCCTGCTAAGGCTGGTCACCATATTCCAAAGCCGTGGCCCTTGCGAGGCCTTCTTGGTATTATGCCGCCGCGGCCAGGGTCGTGGCCGGTCGTGACGCAGCCTTGGCCTAGCACTCCTCCCGAACCGCCACTAGAGCTGCGCTGGCGGAGTAGGTAGTGGCGGCGAGGTAGAGCACCAGGGACTCGAGAGGGCGCGGTGCCACCATGACCGGAGGGCTGGTCAGATATTTCTTGAGGTCTTGAAACGCTTGGTCAGCCTCATGCGTCCACTAAAACGGGCATTTCTTCTTCATCAGCTTGAAGAATGGCAGGGCGCGCTTCCCCAGCTTGGAGATGAAGCGTCCTAGCGCAGTTACGCGCCCGATGAGCTTCTGCATCTCTCTGAGGGTTTGCGACAGACTCATGTCTTCGATTGCCTTGACCTTCTCCGGGTTGGCCTCGATCCCTCTGTGGGACACGAGGAAACCCAACAGCTTGCCGGAAGGGATGCCAAACACGCACTTCTCTGGGTTGAGTCACAGGTCCACCTTGCGGAGGCTCGCGAAGGTCTCCTCCAGATCCTGGATCAAGGTCTTCGCCTCCTGAGCCTTCACCACAATGTCGTCGACGTAAGCCTCGACGTTTTTCCCGAGCTGTCGGCCTAAGGCGATGTGCATCAGTCGCTGGAAGGTTGCGCCTGCGTTGCGCAACCCAAATGGCATGCACGTGTAGTAGTACACCCCACATGGGGTCAGGAAGGCTGTCTTCTCCACGTCTTCCACCGCCATCTTGATTTGGTGATAACCCGAAAACGCATCCAAGAAACATAGCAGGTTGCACTCGGCGGTGGAGTCGTCAATTTGGTCGATGTGGGGGAGCGGGAACGGATCTTGAGGGCAAGCCTTGTTGAGGTTGGTGAAGTCGACGCACATGCGCTCCTTTCCTCCCTTTTTTGGCACGACAACGGGGTTTGCCAGCCATTCGGGGTAGCGAACCTCGCGAATAACACATGCTGCCTCTAGCTTGCGGGTTTCTTGGATGATGAAGGCCTGCTTCTCGGTGGATTGCCGCCTTGCATTTTGCTTCACGGGGCGTACATTGGGGCACACATTCAGGTGATGCTCAATCACCTCCATTGGGACTCCCGCTAGCTGCTTGGGTTCCCATGCGAACACCTCCTTGTATGAGCGCAGGAACTTCACCAGCACCTCCTCTTGGTCGAGGTCGTGGTTGGCACCTATGGTGGAGGTGGCTCCTGAGGACCCATCCTCCTCAACTGGCACCTGCTTGGTCTCCGCCTTGTCCTGCATGAACAACTTCTTCTTCTTGGTCGGCGTAGCCCCCTTGGCCTTGGAGGTGTCTGCGCCGGCAGGATGTGCTGCCGTGACGGTCTTGAGGGCGAGCTTGAGCGCTAGTAGAGCGTCCTTGGTATCTCCAGCTATGGTGAGGATGCCGCTGCTCCCAGGCATCTTCATGAGGTTGTAGACCGGATGGGTTGCTGCCATGAACTGGGCCAAGGCAGGGTACCCGAGGATGGCGTTGTATGGGAGGCCGATGTGGGCGATGTCGAAGTCGATCAGCTCCGTGCGGTAGTTTTTGTGGGTGCCAAAGGTCACAGGAAGGCAGATCTGCCCCAGGGAACTAGAGGAACCGCCTCCGATGCCCAAGAAGGGCTTGCTAGGTCGGAGCCACTCCAGCGGTACATGGAGGAGGCTGAAGGCCTCCACCAAGAGCACGTTGAGGCTGGCGCCACCGTTGATGAGGGTCTTGGTGACGGCCACCTGGCAGATGGTGGGCGTGCAAAGCATCGGGAGCACACCCGAGCAGACGGTGTTGACGGGGTGATCATCTGAGTTGAAGGTCAGGTCGACCTTGGGTGCCATCCAACCCGGGGGAGCTCTTTACCATGCGAGGGCGGCGCTGATCTAGCGAAAGAACGGCTTGGCGTGGCGGTCTGAGGGTGGCGCCTATGAGCCGCCTAAGAGAGTTGCGATGACCGGGGGCGCCAGCGCCGCATAGTGGGTGAGGAAAAGGTCGCACAGCTCCACCCAGGAGGCCACAGAAGATGCTGGCAGGTTGAGCAGCCAAACGCGTGGGACGCCGGTGAGGGCCATGGGAAACCAGTTGGCCGACCTTGTTGTCGCCTCCGGCCTTGAGGACGGCCTCCTTGTACGCCAGCAGGAAAGCCAGCGGGTCCGCCGCACCGTCATAGCGTGGTGGCATCTCCGGCTTGAACTTGTGCGGCCACTGCACCTGTCGTAAGGCGGGGGCCAAGGCTCGGAGCCCCCTGGCCCCAGTGCTGGCGTCGGCCGCCGGAGCCGTAGGCGCGTTATCCGCCATGAGGGTGAAGCGCGGTGTTGGTGGAGAGCTTGTCGACAGAAGGAAGAGCTCCAGCGCACCCCTACCTGGCGCGCCAAATGTCGGATATCGGGTTCCGGCAAAACCCTTAAGATTCGAACACTGGGGTGCGCACGAAGATCTCTCCCTACCGAAACACGCCCTCAGCCTCGTCGTGATTTCTAAGCTAGCACGATGAACAACACAAGAGACACAAGATTTATAAAGGTTCGGGCCACCGTTGTGGTGTAATATCCTACTCCTGTGTGTGGTGTGGTGGATTGCCTCTTGGGCTGATGATGAACAGTACAAGGGAAGAACAGCCGCGCGAGGGGAGGTGTTCTTGTGTTTGGTGGTGTGCTTGAGGAGGAAGCGATCCGTCCCCTCTATGGTGGTGGCTAGCCCTATTTATAGAGGCCCTGGTCCTCTTCCCAAATATTGAGCGGGAAGGGATCCAACAACGACCATTTTGAAAGGGGATATCTAGTACAAGCTATCCAGACTAAAGGTGGTCTTCACCTGCCAAAGGTGCTGGTGATGACGCCGTCTTGGGCTCCACGGTGACCTCCGTCCTGCCATCCTGCTAGCCCTAGTCTTGTTGCACCGATAAGGAAACCTTTTCCTGATGCCTCGGTACTCCGCGCCTGCGCTTGCCCCCTTTGCACCAAAGAGGAAACAAGGACACTGCACGGGCTGGCGCCCTCCTAGCGCCCACCTGGCCTTGGTCGTCACGGCTTGCATCATGGGCACCTCGCGAGGTACCCCTTGCCTTGATCTCTCCGCCTCCTCGCGAGCCTACCTGGCGAGGCCGTCCCTGAGGAGGCCTTGTGTCGTCCGCCCCACGAGGCTTGGCCCCTCGCGAGGGTCTTGAATGTTAGATTGGTGAAGACGGGCCATACTGTGGCACTGGTTGAGCCACGCTGCAAGCTGCAGGCAGGCAAGTCTGGGGACCCCCTGTTGGAAATATGCCCTAGAGGCAATAATAAATTGATTATTATTATATTTCCTTGTTCATGATAATCGTTTATTATCCATGCTAGAATTGTATTGATAGGAAACTCAGATACATGTGTGGATACATAGACAACACCATGTCCCTAGTAAGCCTCTAGTTGACTAGCTCGTTAATCAATAGATGGTTACGGTTTCCTGACCATGGACATTGGATGTCGTTGATAACGGGATCACATCATTAGGAGAATGATGTGATGGACAAGACCCAATCCTAAGCCTAGCACAAGATCATGTAGTTCGTATGCTAAAGCTTTTCTAATGTCAAGTATCATTTCCTTAGACCATGAGATTGTGCAACTCCCGGATACCGTAGGAGTGCTTTGGGTGTGCCAAACGTCACAACGTAACTGGGTGGCTATAAAGGTACACTACGGGTATCTCTGAAAGTGTCTGTTGGGTTGGCACGAATCGAGATTGGGATTTTGTCACTCCGTGTAAACGGAGAGGTATCTCTGGGCCCACTCGGTAGGACATCATCATAATGTGCACAATGTGACCAAGGGGTTGATCACGGGATGATGTGTTACGGAACGAGTAAAGAGACTTGCCGGTAACGAGATTGAACAAGGTATCGGTATACCGACGTGATCTTGACGTGAGCACATGCCTTGACGTGATCTTGAAGGTGTTCAAGATGGATCAGTCAAAGAAGGAGTTCTTGCCTGAGTTGTAAGGTATGAAGTTAAGACTTAAAGCTCGACCATGGCAGAATAGAGAGAAAGGAACGAAGGTCGTCCCCTATGCTTAAGACATAGGCTCTACAGTATGCTATGCTGTGTACCGCACCTGAAGTGTGCTTTACCATGAGTCAGTCAAGGGGTACAAGAGTGATCCAAGAATGGATCACAGGACAGCGGTCAAAGTTATCCTTAGTAACTAGTGGACTAAGGAATTTTCTCAATTATGGAGGTGGTAAAAGAGTTCGTCGTAAAGGGTTACGTCGATGCAAGCTTAACACCTATCCGGATAGCTCTGAGTAGAGATACCGGATACGTATAATGGAGCAACAATTTAGAATAGCTCCAAGTAGAACAGTTATTTGGAATAGCTCCAAATAGAACGTGGAAGCTGCATCTAGGAGATGACATAGAGATTTGTAAAGCACACACGGATCTGAAAGGTTCAGACCCGTTGACTATAACCTCTCTCACAAGCATAACATGATCAAACCCAGAACTCATCGAGTGTTAATCACATGGTAAATGTGAACTAGATTATTGACTCTAGTAAACTCTTGGGTGTTAGTCACATGGGGATGTGACCTTGAGTGTTAATCACATATCGATGTGAACTAGATTATTGACTCTAGTGCAAGTGGGAGACTGTTGGAAATATGCCCTAGAGGCAATAATAAATTGATTATTATTATATTTCCTTGTTCATGATAATCGTTTATTATCCATGCTAGAATTGTATTGATAGGAAACTCAGATACATGTGTGGATACATAGACAACACCATGTCCCTAGTAAACCTCTAGTTGACTAGCTCGTTAATCAATAGATGGTTACGGTTTCCTGACCATGGACATTGGATGTCGTTGATAACGGGATCACATCATTAGGAGAATGATGTGATGGACAAGACCCAATCCTGAGCCTAGCACAAGATCATGTAGTTCGTATGCTAAAGCTTTTCTAATGTCAAGTATCATTTCCTTAGACCATGAGATTGTGCAACTCCCGGATACCGTAGGAGTGCTTTGGGTGTGCCAAACGTCACAACGTAACTGGGTGGCTATAAAGGTACACTACGGGTATCTCTGAAAGTGTCTGTTGGGTTGGCACGAATCGAGATTGGGATTTGTCACTCCGTGTAAACGGAGAGGTATCTCTGGGCCCACTCGGTAGGACATCATCATAATGTGCACAATGTGACCAAGGGGTTGATCACGGGATGATGTGTTACGGAACGAGTAAAGAGACTTGCCGGTAACGAGATTGAACAAGGTATCGGTATACCGACGATCGAATCTCGGGCAAGTACCATACCGCTAGACAAAGGGAATTGTATACGGGATCGATTGAGTCCTTGACATCGTGGTTCATCGATGAGATCATCGTGGAACATGTGGGAGCCAACATGGGTATCCAGATCCCGCTGTTGGTTATTGACCGGAGAACATCTCGGTCATGTCTGCATGTCTCCCGAACCCGTAGGGTCTACACACTTAAGGTTCGATGACGCTAGGGTTATAAAGGAAGCTTGTATGTGGTTACCGAATGTTGTTCGGAGTCCCGGATGAGATCCCGGACGTCACGAGGAGTTCCGGAATGGTCCGGAAGTAAAGATTTATATATAGGAAGTCCTGTTTCGGCCATCGGGACAAGTTTCGGGGTCATTGGTATTGTACCGGGACCACCGGAAGGGTCCCAGGGGCCCACCGGGTGGGGTCACCTGCCCCGGGGGGCCACATGGGCTGTAGGGGGTGCGCCTTGGCCTACATGGGCCAAGGGCACCAGCCCCTAGAGGCCCATGCGCCAAGATATAGGAAAAAGGGGAGAGTCCTAAAAGGGGAAGGCACCTCCGAGGTGCCTTGGGGAGGATGGACTCCTCCCCCCCCCTCTTGGCCGCACCCCTTCCTTGAAGGAAGGGGCAAGGCTGCGCCTCCCCCCTCTCTCTTTCCCCTATATATAGTGGAGGGGAGGGAGGGCATCCATACCTGAGCCCCTGGCGCCTCCCTCCCTCCCGTGACACCTCCTCCTCTCCCGTAGGTGCTTGGCGAAGCCCTGCAGGATTGCCACGCTCCTCCATCACCACCACGCCGTTGTGCTGCTGCTGGATGGAATCTTCCTCAACCTCTCCCTCTCTCCTTGCTGGATCAAGGCGTGGGAGACATCGTCGAGCTGTACGTGTGTTGAACGCGGAGGTGCTATCCGTTCGGCACTAGATCATCGGTGATTTGAATCACGACGAGTACGACTCCATCAACCCCGTTCACTTGAACGCTTCCGCTTAGCGATCTACAAGGGTATGTAGATGCACTCTCCTTCCCCTCGTTGCTAGTCTCTCCATAGATAGATCTTGGTGACACGTAGGAAAATTTTGAATTTCTGCTACGTTCCCCAACAGTGGCATCATGAGCTAGGTCTATTGCGTAGATTCTTTGCACGAGTAGAAGACAAAGTAGTTGTGGGCGTCGATATTGTTCAATATGCTTGCCGTTACTAGTCTTATCTTGATTCGACGGCATCGTGGGATGAAGCGGCCCGGACCAACCTTACACGTACGCTTACGTGAGACCGGTTCCACCGACAAACATGCAGTAGTTGCATAAGGTGGCTGGCGGGTGTCTGTCTTTCCCACTTTAGTCGGATCGGATTCGATGAAAAGGGTCCTTATGAAGGGTAAATAGCAATTGGCATATCACGTTGTGGTTCATGCGTAGGTAAGAAACGTTCTTGCTAGAAACCCATAGCAGCCACGTAAAACATGCAAACAACAATTAGAGGACGTCTAACTTGTTTTTGCAGGGTATGCTATGTGATGTGATATGGCCAAAGGATGTGATGAATGATATATGTGATGTATGAGATTGATCATGTTCTTGTAATAGGAATCACGACTTGCATGTCGATGAGTATGACAACCGGCAGGAGCCATAGGAGTTGTCTTAATTTATTTGTGACCTGCGTGTCAACTTAAACGTCATGTAATTACTTTACTTTATTGCTAACCGTTAGCCATAGTAGTAGAAGTAATAGTTGGCGAGGCAACTTCATGAAGACACGATGATGGAGATCATGATGATGGAGATCATGGTGTCATGCCGGTGACGATGATGATCATGGAGCCCTGAAGATGGAGATCAAAAGGAGCAAAGTGATGATGGCCATATCATGTCACTATTTGATTGCATGTGATGTTTATCATGTTTATACATCTTATTTGCTTAGAACGACGGTAGTAAATAAGATGATCCCTTACAACAATTTCAAGAAGTGTTCTCCCCTAACTGTGCACCGTTGCGACAGTTCGTGTTTCGAAGCACCACGTGATGATCGGGTGTTAGATTCTAACGTTCACATACAACGGGTGTAAGACAGATTTACACACGCGAAACACTTAGGGTTAACTTGACGAGCCTAGCATGTACAGACATGGCCTCGGAACACGGAGACCGAAAGGTCGAACATGAGTCGTATAGAAGATACGATCAACATGAAGATGTTCACTGATGATGACTAGTCCGTCTCACGTGATGATCGGACACGGCCTAGTTTGACTCAGATCATGTAATCACTTAGATGACTAGAGGGATGTCTATCTGAGTGGGAGTTCATAAGATGAACTTAATTATCCTGAACATAGTCAAAAGGTTTTTGCAAATTATGTCGTAGCTCACGCTATAGTTCTACTGTTTAGATATGTTCCTAGAGAAAAATTAGTTGAAAGTTGATAGTAGCAATTATGCGGACTAGGTCCGTAAACTGAGGATTGTCCTCATTGCTTCATAGAAGGCTTATGTCCTTAATGCACCGCTCAGTGTGCTGAACCTCGAACGTTGTCTGTGGTTGTTGCAAACATCTGACATACACGTTTTGATAACTACGTGATAGTTCAGTTAAATGGTTTAGAGTTGAGGCACCAAAGACGTTTTTGAAACATCGCGAAACATATGAGATGTTTTGAGGGCTGAAATTGGGATTTCAGGCTCGTGCCCATGTCAAGAGGTATAAGACCTCCGATGACTTTCTTAACCTGCAAACTAAGGAGAAAAGCTCAATTGTTGAGCTTGTGCTCAGATTGTCTGAGTACAACAATCATTTGAATCGAGTGGGAGTTGATCTTCCAGATAAGACAGTGATGGTTCTCCAAAGTCATTGCCACCAAGCTGTTAGAGCTTCGTGATGAACTATAACATATCAGGGATAGATATGATGATCCTTGAGGTATTCGCGATGTTTGACACCGCGAAAGTAGAAATCAAGAAGGAGCATCAATTGTTGATGGTTGGTGAAACCACTAGTTTCAAGAAGGGCAAGGGCAAGAAGGGATACTTCATGAAACGGCAAATCAGCTGCTGCTCTAGTGAAGAAACCCAAGGTAAAACCCTAACCCGAGACTAAGTGCTTCTGTAATAAGGGGAACAACCACTAGAGCAGAATTACCCTAGATACTTGGTAGATAAGAAGGCTGGCAAGGTCGATAGAAGTATATTGGATATACATTGTGTTAATGTGTACTTTGCTAGTACTCCTAGTAGCACCAGGGTATTAGATACCGGTTCGGTTGCTGAGTGTTAGTAACTCGAAACAAAAGGCTACGGAATAAACGGAGACTAGCTAAAGGTGAGCTGACGATATGTGTTGGAAGTTTTTCCAAGCTTGATATGATCAAGCATCGCACGCTCCCTCTACCAAAGAGATTGGTGTTAAACCTAAATAATTGTTATTTGGTGTTTGCGTTGAGCATAGACATGATTGGATTACGTCTATTGCAATACGGTTATTCATTTAAGGAGAATAATGGTTACTCTGTTTATTTGAATAATACCTTCAATGGTCTTACACCTAAAATGAATGGTTTATTAAATCTCGATCGTAGTGATACACATGTTCATGCCAAAAGATAGTAATGATAGTACCACCTACTTGTGGCACTGCCACGTAAGTCATATCGGTATAAAACGCATGAAGAAGCTCCATATTAATGGATCTTTGGGCTCACTCGTTTTTGAAAAGTTTGAGACATGCGAACCATGTCTATTGGTGTATATGCATGAAGAAACTCCATGCAAATGGACCGTTTTGACTCACTTGATTTTGAATCACTTGGGACATGCAAATCATACCACACGGGCAAGATGACTGAAAAGCCTCGTTTTCAGTAAAATGGAACTAGAAAGCAACTTGTTGGAAGTAATACATTTTGATGTGTGCAGTCCAATGAGTGCTGAGGCGTGTAGTGGATATCGTTATGTTCTTACTTCACAGATGATTTGAGTAGATGTTGAGTATATTTACTTGATGAATCACGAGTCTGAATTATTGAAAGGTTCAAGTAATTTCAGAGTGAAGTAGAAGATCATTGTGACAAGAGGATAAAATGTCTATGATATGATCATAGAGATGAATATCTGAGTTACGAGTTTTGGCACGCAATTAAGACATTGTGGAAATTGTTTCACAATTAATACCGCCTGGAACACCATAGTGTGATGGTGTGTCTGAGCATCATAGTTGCACCCTATTGGATATGGTGCGTAACTTGATGTCTCTTATCGAAGTACCACTATAGTTTATGGGTTAGGCATTAGAGACAACCACATTCACTTTAAATAGGGCACCACGTAATTCCGATGAGATGACACCGTATGAACTATGGTTTAGAGAAACCTAAGCTGTCATTTCTTAAAAGTTTGGGGCTGCGATGCTTATGTGGAAAGGTTTCAGGCTGATAAGCTCCCAAAGCGGATAAATGCATCTTCATAGGACACCCAAAACAGTTGGGTATACCTCCTGTCTCAGATTCGAAAGCAATAAGGGATTGTTTCTAGAATCGGGTCCTTTCTCGAGGAAAAGTTTCTCTCGAAAGAATTGAGTGGGAGGATGGTGGAGACTTGATGAGGTTATTGAACCGTCTCTTCAACTAGTGTGTGGCAGGGCACAGGAAGTTGTTCCTGTGACACCTACACCAATTGAAGTGGAAGATTATGATAGTGATCATGAAACTTCAGATCAAGTCACTACCAAACCTCGTGGGATGACAAGGATGCGTACTACTTCAGAGTGGTACGTGATCCTGTCTTGAAGGTCATGTTGCTAGACAACAATGAACCTACGAGCTATGGAGAAGCGATGGTGGGCCCAAATTCCGACAAATGGTTAGAAGCCATAAAATCCGAGATAGGATCCATGTATGAAAACAAAGTGTAGACTTTGGCAGAACAACTCGATGGTCGTAAGGCTATTGAGTGCAGATGGATTTTGAAAGGAAGACAGACAATGATGGTAAGTGTCACCATTGAGAAAGCTCGACTTGTCGTTAAGATGTTTTTCGACAAGTTCAAGGAGTTGACTATGATGAGACTTTCTCACTCGTAGCGATGCTAAGAGTCTGTTGGAATTATATTAGCAATTACTGCATTATTTATGAAATCTTGCAGATAGGATGTCAAAACATTGTTTCCTCGACGATTTTTGAGGAAAGGTTGTATGTGATACAACCGGAAGGTTTTGTCCATCCTGAAATATGCTAATAAGTATGCAAAGCTCCAGCAATCCTTCTGAGGACTGGAGTGAGCATCTCGGAGTTGGAATGTATGCTTTGATGATGATCAAAGATTTTGGGTGTATACAAAGTTTATGAGAAACTTGTATTTCCAAAGAAGTGAGTGGGAGCACTATAGAATTTCTGATGAGTATATGTTGTTGACATATTAATGATCGGAAATGACGTAGAATTTCTGGAAAGCATAAAGGGTTATTTGGAAAGTATTTTTCAATGGAAAAGCCTGGATTAAGCTGCTTGAGCATTGAGCATCAAGATCTATAAGGATAGATTAAAACGCTTAATGGTACTTTCAAATGAGCACATACCTTGACGTGATCTTGAAGGTGTTCAAGATGGATTAGTCAAAGAAGGAGTTCTTGCCTGAGTTTAAGGTATGAAGTTAAGACTTAAAGCTCGACCATGGCAGAATAGAGAGAAAGGAACGAAGGTCGTCCCCTATGCTTAAGACATAGGCTCTACAGTATGCTATGCTGTGTACCGCACCTGAAGTGTGCTTTACCATGAGTCAGTCAAGGGGTACAAGAGTGATCCAAGAATGGATCACAGGACAGCGGTCAAAGTTATCCTTAGTAACTAGTGGACTAAGATATTTTCTCAATTATGGAGGTGGTAAAAGAGTTCGTCGTAAAGGGTTACGTCGATGCAAGCTTAACACCTATCCGGATAGCTCTGAGTAGAGATACCGGATACGTATAATGGAGCAACAATTTAGAATAGCTCCAAGTAGAACAGTTATTTGGAATAGCTCCAAATAGAACGTGGTAACTGCATCTAGGAGATGACATAGAGATTTGTAAAGCACACACGGATCTGAAAGGTTCAGACCCGTTGACTATAACCTCTCTCACAAGCATAACATGATCAAACCCAGAACTCATCGAGTGTTAATCACATGGTAAATGTGAACTAGATTATTGACTCTAGTAAACTCTTTGGGTGTTAGTCACATGGGGATGTGACCTTGAGTGTTAATCACATATCGATGTGAACTAGATTATTGACTCTAGTGCAAGTGGAAGACTGTTGGAAATATGCCCTAGAGGCAATAATAAATTGATTATTATTATATTTCCTTGTTCATGATAATCGTTTATTATCCATGCTAGAATTGTATTGATAGGAAACTCAGATACATGTGTGGATACATAGACAACACCATGTCCCTAGTAAGCCTCTAGTTGACTAGCTCGTTAATCAATAGATGGTTACGGTTTCCTGACCATGGACATTGGATGTTGTTGATAACGGGATCACATCATTAGGAGAATGATGTGATGGACAAGACCCAATCCTAAGCCTAGCACAAGATCATGTAGTTCGTATGCTAAAGCTTTTCTAATGTCAAGTATCATTTCCTTAGACCATGAGATTGTGCAACTCCCGGATACCGTAGGAGTGCTTTGGGTGTGCCAAACGTCACAACGTAACTGGGTGGCTATAAAGGTACACTACGGGTATCTCTGAAAGTGTCTATTGGGTTGGCACGAATCGAGATTGGGATTTGTCACTCCGTGTAAACGGAGAGGTATCTCTGGGCCCACTCGGTAGGACATCATCATAATGTGCACAATGTGACCAAGGGGTTGATCACGGGATGATGTGTTACGGAATGAGTAAAGAGACTTGCCGATAACGAGATTGAACAAGGTATCGGTATACCGACGATCGAATCTCGGGCAAGTACCATACCGCTAGACAAAGGGAATTGTATACGGGATCGATTGAGTCCTTGACATCGTGGTTCATCCGATGAGATCATCGTGGAACATGTGGGAGCCAACATGGGTATCCAGATCCCGCTGTTGGTTATTGACCGGAGAACATCTCGGTCATGTCTGCATGTCTCCCGAACCCGTAGGGTCTACACACTTAAGGTTCGATGACGCTAGGGTTATAAAGGAAGCTTGTATGTGGTTACCGAATGTTGTTCGGAGTCCCGGATGAGATCCCGGACGTCACGAGGAGTTCCGGAATGGTCCGGAGGTAAAGATTTATATATAGGAAGTCCTGTTTCGGCCATCGGGACAAGTTTCGGGGTCATCGGTATTGTACCGGGACCACCGGAAGGGTCCCGGGGGCCCACCGGGTGGGGTCACCTGCCCCGGGGGGCCACATGGGCTGTAGGGGGTGCGCCTTGGCCTACATGGGCCAAGGGCACCAGCCCCTAGAGGCCCATGCGCCAAGATATAGGAAAAAGGGGAGAGTCCTAAAAGGGGAAGGCACCTCCGAGGTGCCTTGGGGAGGATGGACTCCTCCCCCCCCCTCTTGGCCGCACCCCTTCCTTGGAGGAAGGGGCAAGGCTGCGCCTCCCCCCTCTCTCTTGCCCCTATATATAGTGGAGGGGAGGGAGGGCATCCATACCTGAGCCCCTGGCGCCTCCTTCCCTCCCGTGACACCTCCTCCTCTCCCGTAGGTGCTTGGCGAAGCCCTGCAGGATTGCCACGCTCCTCCATCACCACCACGCCGTTGTGCTGCTGCTGGATGGAGTCTTCCTCAACCTCTCCCTCTCTCCTTGCTGGATCAAGGCGTGGGAGACATCGTCGAGCTGTACGTGTGTTGAACGCGGAGGTGCTGTCCGTTCGGCACTAGATCATCGATGATTTGAATCACGACGAGTACGACTCCATCAACCCCGTTCACTTGAACGCTTCCGCTTAGCGATCTACAAGGGTATGTAGATGCACTCTCCTTCCCCTCGTTTCTAGTCTCTCCATAGATAGATCTTGGTGACACGTAGGAAAATTTTGAATTTCTGCTACGTTCCCCAACACCCCCATTCCCAGAACACCGACAAGACCGCATACTCGATCGTCCATGTCAAATCCACAACACTCCTGATAAACCAGCCAATCACACCAACAGAGAGTGTTGGGTCTTCAAACAGGCCGGCAAGTTAAATGCCGAGAACAAGGAAAAGGAGTTGCAAAGCAATAACGATGACGAGGAGCCCCGACCACTGAACACAGGGGGACAGAAGAAGTCCCCCCCCCCCCAAGTTAAAATGGTGAACATGATATACGCCATCCATATCCCCAAGAGGGAGCACAAGCGTGCACTCAGGGACGTCTATACGATGGAGCCAGTCGCCCCAAAATTCAACCCATGGTCGTCCTGTCCGATCACCTTCAATTGCAGGGACCATCCAACCAGTATCCATCATGGCAGTTCAGCCGCACTGGTCCTTGACCCAATTATTGATGGATTCCACCTCACGCGAGTCCTCATGGATGGTGGCAGCAGCCTGAACCTGCTCTATCAGGATACAGGGCGCAAAATGGGTACCGATCCCTCAAGGATCAAGCCCACAAAAACCACCTTTAAAGGTGTCATACCAGGTGTAGAGGCCTGATATACGGGCTCAATCACATTGGAAGTGGTCTTCAGATCCCCGGATAATTTCCAGAGCGAAGAGTAGATCTTCGATATTGTCCCCTTCCGCAGTGGTTATCATGCACTGCTCGGATGAACCGCATTCGCTCGATTCAATGCGGTGCCGCACTACGCCTACCTCAAGCTCAAGATGCCCGGACCACACATTGTCATAACGGTCAATGGAAATATGGAACGCTCCCTCCGTACTGAGGAGCACAGCGTGACCCTTGCAGCAGAAGTACAGAGCAACATTTTTAGGCAGAACCTAAATTCGGCAGTAAAGCTCCCGGACACCGTCAAGCGAGTCCGAACTACTCTGCAGCAGGATAGTCCAGCTCGTCCAGAGCTTGACTAGCAATTCGGCCTCTGTCCCAGTCCTAATCAAGCGGTGACATTTGTGCCGTGCGTACATAACTACACACTTAAAATACCATGGGCATGGACGGAGGCACAGCTAGACCGAGCTCCATAATGCGGCTCAACCACCCCTGGATCCACAAACCTTCACTTTTTCTTCTCCTTTCAGGTTTTTCTCTTCTCGAGGCTTTTCTGATAACCTGATCATCGAACCTATCACGGGACGGATACACCAACAGGGCAAGGAGCTTTGACGTACAAGGGAACCCCCAGGTGGTCGCTGCTAATGATCATTATACATGTTTTGAATACCCATCACGCAGCTCGGCCTTGGTCATGGCATGTAAAATAGCCCTATTTGCTTATCACATTACTTGTACAAGTACGCCTTGACGTATTAATCAAATTACAATGGAAAATAATTTGCGGCTCCATATTTGCAGCGTCAGCTTATTACTTCACTTTTTTCCTTTTCTTTATATATTCTTATCAATTGCGCCCGTACACTCTGGTACGACTTAATTCACCAGGGGCTTCATCATACCCCATAACCGACAATAAAGTCTAATCACTTTTATAGTACAGTTCGGCACCCCGAACTTATAGCATTATATGCATCGGCTCCGAATCATGTCTTTGGTCAATAGTTGGGTTGCCTGGCTCCTGTGCTTACTACCTTACGTTCTGCTATATCGGCTAGGCTAGTAAAGGGAGAACTACTACGATTGTGTCCCGGTTCTTCCGGACGAGCACCTCAATAGAGAAAGCCAAAAACTGACTGTCATGATGCGGCGAGAGCTAGTCAGCTGTTCGAGAGGTTTCAAATCTTTAGAGACTTTTTCCGCATTATGCGAGGAATCGGTTTTTATCTGATTAGGCGTGTATAGCGCCCCAAGTTCGGCCTTCCGAACACCAGGGGCTACGCCAAAATTTTCATTATCAAACTCCTATGGCTAAGTGAGGGTGATAAAGCCGTATAGTCTGATTGCCTTGTTCGTTGCGCTAAACACCTCCTTTAAGGACCAAAATTTGGAGTAAAGATTGTTTAGATTTATCCCAAACACCCCTGTACTATCTACGTGGGGGCAGAAGCTAATGACTGGCCAACTGTCAGATTTCAAAAACGGCCGCACAGGAGGTAAAATTTCAAATAAACAAGCATTATATTACATAACGGCTCTATTTCATATTATAGGACAGGATAACACGAGTGCTTTCATGGGAATATGATATCCTTAGCACATTGCTCCGCCACAAGGCGGGATCCCTCTAGGACACTATCAAAATATACTCTGGGTCTGCGGTGCTCCTTGCCCTCGGGCGGCCCCTCAGTCATCAGCTTCATGGCGTCCATCTTCGCCCATTTCATCTTGGCGCGGGCAAAGGCCATTCGCGCACCTTCAATACGGACCGACCTCTTGATGGCTTCAAGCCGAGGGCAGGCGCTGACAAGCCGCTTCATGAGTCTGAAGTAGCTGCTAGGCATGGCTTCGGCAGGCTATAGCCGGATTATTAAATCCTTCATGGCTAGTTCGGCCGCCTTATGCAGCTCGACAAACTGTTTCAGCTGATCGCTAAAGGGGACTGGATGTTCTAGTCCAAGGTATTGCGACCAGAACAGCTTCTCCATTGAGCTCCCCTCTTCAGCTTGATAGAATTCTGCAACGTCTGACACGCTGCATGGCAGATCCACAAACGCCCCTGGAGAGCTCCAAATCTGGGTAAGTGAAAGGAACCTTTCCTTCACATATCTGCTTTGCATAAGGAAAGCCTTACCCGTCGTAATCTTCTTGACCGCCTAGATTTCCTGGAGGGCGCCCTGGGCTTCGGCTCGGGCATCTTGTGCGCTCTAGCGGCCCCTGGCAAGTTCAGACTCTTGATTCTTAAAATCGCGCTCCAAGGACTTGTACTTCTTGACGGCGTCCTGGAGCTCTTGCTGAACCTCATTGACCCGGGCCTCATGCTTTTCACGTGCGACCTGCTCCTTGGCCGCCTTGTCCTCAGCCTTGACCAACGCCTTCTTGAGGGAAGCTACTTCGGTCATTTCCCCTAATAAAGTTCATGACACTTTTGTCAGCATGAATCATTCATCCTTCCGGAATATATACAAGGTTACTGCATACCTTGACTATCCTCCAGCTACTTCTTCACGCAGCCGAGCTCCCCCTCGGCCCGCTCCAGATTCTGCTTCAGTCCGGAGACTTCCGCAGTATGAGCGGCAGCAGCCAGCAGCAACACCTGCTTATTCACATAGACATATTATGTTAGACTCCTGCGAAAATTATTTTGGTCCTCTGTTCTGCTTTTCTTTCCGAACACCGAATAGAGTATCAGGGGCTACTGTCTATACTGTGCCAATATTTTTACAATTACATTACTTACCTCAAAGCCTGTTAGAAGGCTAGTGCAGGCTTCGGTCAGTCCACTTTTCACGGACTGGACCCTCTCAATCACCGTACCCATAATGGTACCGTGTTTTTCCACAATGGAAGTGCCTTGCAGCGCTTCCAGCAAACTATCCGGTGCCTCTGGATGGACAGAGGCCACCAGTGGAATAGGCGCACCACCTCCTTTTTAAAAGGGTGGCTGGCTTAGTTCCGGAGCCGCATGTGTCTCCGGAACTATATTCGGTTGAGGGCCAATTTGGATATGGCCCTCACCGTCAGTGTCCATGGGGGCTAGCTCACCCATGTGTCCGGCCGCCGAGGCTTCACCCTCCGGCGCCTCCCTGACGGCATCCGGATTCTCTCTCGGGCCGGGGATCCTTCGGGTCGATGCCTCGACGCCATCCAGGTTCCGGAGAGAGGTGGCCGATGGAAGGGTCCCGCTGTCCATCGCAGCCGGATCCAGCGAATCCTCTGAGGATAAGGACTGCTCGAGATTGGACCGAGCCGGACTGCAAATGCATAAGTCAGCATATTAAAACAATAAAGTAAAGAGGACGAATACATGAACGTGTCCGGATACTTACGATTTGGCCAGGGGCTTCTCCCTGGGTTTCCACTCCCAGCTGCTGTCGGTGGCCGCTACGGAGCTGTCCGGAAGGGAAGCTTTCCCCTTCTTGGACGTCTCGGCCTCCAGGTGCATGGAGGTCATCCTCTTCTTTCTCGACCCTGCAGGGGGGAACGGATTTCTTCTTCTTCCTCCACCTCCTCCTCCTCGTCTTCGGCGACGGAGGAGTGAGCCTTGGCATCTTCGGACGTCGCGTCCGAAATACCCTTGCAGCGGAGACCACCTCTGGTCCCCTTGGCCTTCTTCTTGGCCTTCTTCTCCGGCACCTCATAAGGCGCCGGAAACAACATCTTCATTAGAAGTGGGGTTTCTGGGTCTTCAAGCAGCGGAGTCGGACATTTAATCCGCTCCGCTATCTCTGTCCAGTCCTGAAATAATTGATAGGGAGACTTAGATGCCTTCATCAAATATGCAAGTAAGGGGTCCACCTTGAAAACATGAAGGAACTTACTGATGTCTACTACACAACCTTCTTCTTGTAGACATTGTTGGGCCTCCAAGTGCAGAGGTTTGTAGGACAGTAGCAAATTTCCCTCAAGTGGATGACCTAAGGTTTATCAATCCGTAGGAGGCGTAGGATGAAGATGGTCTCTCTCAAACAACCCTGCAACCAAATAACAAAGAGTCTCTTGTTTCCCCAACACACCCAATACAATGGTAAATTGTATAGGTGCACTAGCTCGGCAAAGAGATGGTGATACAAGTGCAATATGGATAGTAGATATAGGTTTTTGTAATATGAAAATATAAAAACAGCAAGGTAACTAATGATAAAAGTGAGCGTAAACGGTATTGCAATGGTAGGAAACAAGGCATAGGGTTCATACTTTCACTAGTGCAATTTCTCTCAACAATAATAAAATAGATCATATAACAATCCCTCATCATGCAACGAAGAGTCACTCCAAATCCACTAATAGCGGAGAACAAACGAAGAGATTATGGTATGGTACGAAACCACCTCAAAGTTATCCTTTCTGTTCTATCTATTCAAGAGTCCGTAGTAAAATAACATGAAGCTATTCTTTCCGTTCAATCTATCATAGAGTTCATACTATAATAACACCTTAAGACACAAGTCAACCAAAATCCTAAAGTCACCTACATACTCCATTGTCACCTCAAGTATCCATGGGCATGATTATATGATATGCATCACACAATCTCAGATTCATTTATTCAACCAACACAAAGTACTTCAAGGAGTGCCCCAAAGTTTCTACTGGAGAGCCAAGACGAAAACATGTGCCAACCCCTATGCATAGGTTCATGGGCGGAACCCACAAGTTGATCACCAAAACATACATCAAGTGGATCACGTGAATATCCCATTGTCACCACAGATAAGCACGGCAAGACATACATCAAGTGTTCTCAAATCCTTAAAGACTCAATCAGACAAGATAACTTAAAGAGGAAAACTCAATTCATCACAAGAGAGTAGAGGGGAGGGGGGGACATCATAAGATCCAACTATAATAGCAAAGCTCGCGATACATCAAGATCGTGCCATAGAGAGAACATGAGAGAGAGAGAGATCAAACACATATCTACTGGTACACACCCTCAGCCCCGAGGGTGAACTACTCCCACCTCATCATGGATAGCGCCGGGATGATGAAGATGGCCACCGGTGATGGAATACCCCTCCAGCAGGGCGCCGGAACGGGCTCCCGAGAGGTTTTTGGTGGCTACAGAGGCTTGCAGCGGCGGAACTCCCGATCTATCTTCGTATTCGATGGTTTTAGGGTATAAGGGAATATATAGGCGAAATAAGTCGGTCGAGGGAGCCTCGAGGGGCCCACGAGACAGGGGGCGTGCCCAGGGGGGTTGGCGGTCCCTCCTATCTCCTAGCCTCCTCGAACCTTCCCTGGCTTGTACTCCAAGTCTCCCGGATCATATCCTTTCCAAAAATCACGCTCCCAAAGGTTTCATTCCTGGTATTCCTTTTCTTCGAAATACTGAAACAGGCAACAAAACAACAATATGGGCTGGGCCTCCGGTTAATAGGTTAGTCCCAAAAGTAATATAAAAGTGTATAATAAAGCCCATAAACATTCAAAACAGATAATAATATAGCATGAATGCTACATAAATTATAGATACGTTGGAGACGTATTAGCATCCCCAAGCTTAATTCCTACTCGTCCTCGAGTAGGTGAATGATAAAGAAAGAATTTATGAAGTGTGAATGCTAGAAGGTGCACAAGTTTGATCAATGATAATTTCAATCACCTTTTCTAGCATGATTATATGTCATAACAGTAGTTCATCTCATAAGATATCTCACGATCAAGTAACAAGCAATTCACATGTTAAAGCATAGATCATAAACTTTCTTGAAAACTAGCCAACTTCATTCTCAGTCATCAAACAATTATAATTCATCATATTTTCAGGAAGGGTCTATGTCAGAGCTTTGATTTAGCAAACTCCACATACTCAACTATCATATAGTCTTCTACAATTGCTAACACTCACGCAATACTTGTGGTTATGGAGTTTTAATCGGACACTGAGAAAGATAGGGGCTTATAGTGTTGCCTCCCAACGTATTCACCTTTGGGTGATGTCAACAATAATAGTTCATGCTAACTTACATCCAATTGGATATATATATATCAGGATCTTTCCAACACGAGGTGCTTGCCAAAGGATAAAATGAAAAAGGGAAAGGTGAAGATCACCTTGACTCTTGCATAAAGTAAAAGACATAAAGTAAAAGATAGGCCCTTTGCAGAGGGAAGCAGAGGTTGTCATGCGCTTTTATGGTTGGATGCACAAAATCTTAATGCAAAAGAACATCACATTATATTGCCACTTGTATATGGACCTTTATTATGCAGTCCATCGCTTTTATTGCTTCCATAACAAGGTCGTATAAAGCTTATTTTCTTCACACTAATAGTTCATGCATACTTAGAGAGCAATTTTTATTGCTTGCACCGATGACAACTTACTTGAAGGATCTTAATCAATCCATAGGTAGGTATGGTGGACTCTCATGGCAAAACTGGGTTTAAGGATATTTGGAAGCACAAGTAGTATCTCTACTTGGTGCAAGGAATTTGGCTAGCATGAGGGGGAAAGGCAAGCTCAACATGTTTGAATGATCCATGACAATATACTTTAACTGAGATGTGAGAAAACATAACCCATTACGTTGTCTTCCTTGTCCAACATCAAATCTTTATCATGTCATACTTAATGAGTGCCCACAATTATAAAAGATGTCTAGGATAGTATATTTATATGTGAAATCTCTCTTCCTTCAATATTCTTTCATGAATCGTTCAAATGACCAATACAATGCTTGCTAACCTTCAATAAATTTACAACCTATACTTCTTAGATGTGAAGTCATTACTCCCCATGGGATAAGCAAATGAGACATATATAATTTCAGATTTATGACATTCAACTCATTCAACCATTTACTCATAGGATATAAGTGAAGCACACGAGTAAATGACAAATTACTCCAAAAAGATATAAGTGAAGATCAATGAGTAGTTAAATACTTATGTAACTATGTGAAGACTCTCTCTCATTTAATAATTTCAGATCTTGGTATTGTATTCAAACAGCAAGCAAAACAAAATAAAATGACATTGCAAGGATAGCACAACTCATGTGAAGAAGCAAAAACTTAGGTTCAACCGATACTAACGGGTAGTTGTTGAAGAAGAAAGGTGGGATGCCTACCGGGGCATCCCCAAGCTTAGATGCTTGAGACTTCTTGGAAGATTATCTTGGGGTGCCTTGGGCATCCCCGTTCTTGCACTTTTATGTCTCCTTAATTCCTCTCATATCATGGTTTCTCTTTTTATCAAAAGCTTCATCCACACCAAACTCAAAAAGAACTCGTGAGATAGGTTAGTATAAACCAATGCAAAACCTTATTATTTTCTACTGTAACAAATCACTAAAGTTATTATTCAACATTGCATACTAAATGTCTCTGCATATTTAAGACTCCTATCCTCAAATAGAATCATTAAACAAGCAAACATATGCAAACGATGCAAACATAACAGCAATCTGCCAAAACAGTATAGTCTGTAAAGAATGCAAGATTCATCATACTTACCTAACTCCAAAAATTATGAGAAAAATATTAAGATGTAGAAGATTTATGAGAGCTCAATATGCAAAGAGTTTCAACATTATACCATTCTCTGACTTATCTGGGGAATTTTTGCAACAGCGGTAAACTTTTTGTTTTCAAACAGCAACGTGTATACTAGCAAAATAAGCATGGTAAAGGCTATCCTTGAAATTTTTATTGAAAATAAAGATGCAAAATGTTATTCTAAATAACAGCAAGCAAATACTAACAAAAGAAAATGACAATCCAAGCAAAACACATATCATGTGGTGAATAAAAATAGCTCCAAGTAAAGTTTACCGATGAATGAAGACGGAAGAGGGGATGCCATCCGGGGCATCCCCAAGCTTAGGCTCTTGGTTGTCCTCCAATATTACCTTGGGGTGCCTTGGGCATCCCCAAGCTTAGGCTCTTGCCACTCTTTATTCCATAGTCCATCGATTCTTTACCCAAAACTTGAAAACTCCACAACACAAAACTCAACAGAAAACTCATAAGCTCCGTTAGTATAAGAAAATAAAACCACCACTTAGGTACTGTAATGAACTCATTCTAAATTAATATTGGTGTAATATCTACTGTATTCCAACTTCTCTATGGTTCATACCCTCCGATACTGTCGGCGTTCTGGGAATGGGGGTACCCAGACTTGCCTGCCTGCGGCCTGCGGCGTGGCTTAGGGAGTGGCCCAGTAAGGCCCATCTTCATCAGCACATGCTCAAGACCCTCGCGAGGGGCCAAGCCTCACGGGGCAGACGACAGGAAGCTTCCTCGGGCACAACCTCGTCAGGATGGCTGGCGAGGAGGCGGGGAGATCAAGGCAGGGTACCTCACGAGGTGCCCATGACGCAAGCCATGACGACCGAAGCCAGGCAGGCGCCGGCCTGCACAGAGTCCTTGTTTCCTCTTTGGTGCAAAAGGGCAAGCGCAGGCAAGAGTATCAAGCAAAGGCAACCATTTTGGTGCAACAAGACCAAGACCAGCAGAACGGCAGGATGGAGGTCATCGTGGAGCCCAAGCCGGCGTCACCGTCAGAGTCTTTGGCAGGCGAGGATCGACTTTAGCCAGGATAAGTGTACTAGATGTTCCCCTTCAAAATGGATGATTGTTGGCGCCCTTCCCGCTCAATATTTGGGGAGAGGACCAAGGCCTCGCTCTATAAATAGGACTAGCCACCACAGAAGAAGGGGATCCGGATCCAATCCTTCCCAAGAGGCATCACCTCCACAAGAACTCCTCCCCTCGCGAGGCAGTTCTTCCTTTGTATTGTTCCTAAACAGCCCCTGAGGCAATCTACTACACCATAAACTAGAGTAGGGTATTACACTACAATGGTGGCCCGAACTAGTATAAACCTCATGTCCCTTGTGTTGTTCTTCGTGTAGTGTAGATCCTTGCCAGGCGACGAGACGTGAGCAGGTGGGAGGTGTGATCTCCGCGCGCACCCCAGAGTTCGAACCTTGAGGGTCTGCCGGAACCCGAAATCCGACATTTGGCGCGCCAGGTAGGGGTGCGCCGGAGTCCTTCTCCCACCGCCTCGCGTACCATTGCATCATCGTCTTCATGTCCGACGGCCCAACGGGCAATCCCGATCCCTGGGCGGCCTGGCCCGCCCGTGCGGAGCTGCTTGCCCAGGGCGACCTCAACCCTGTGCCCCAGGCGGCCCGCGGTCCGCAGGGCGCTGCAGGACGCGGGCGACGCGGTCAGGCGGCGCTAGCTCTCACGCCGTGGCAGGTGCAGTCGGCGGGAAGGGCCTCAAGGCATGCCGCGGCCACGACGCTGTACACCCGGTGGGAGCAGGCGAACTCAAGGGCCGCGCTCACGGTGGCCCGAGAGCTACTACAATGCAGGCTGCTGGAGGGCGGCCACGACGTGCTACTGGAGCGGGTGGCAGAGCTCCTGGGCTCCGCCGCCTCGGGGGCTCACCCCTTCTGCACCCAGCCGCCGCCTCAGGTCCAAGGCGGACCGCACGGAGGCCCCGCACGCGCCCGCACAGCTCCGGGCAGATTCCAAGGCCACCCCAACGCCAACCTGGCCGTCATCACCGGGCTACCAATAGTGCCGCCTCCGCCTCCGACCAGCGAAGGGGGATTCACTACAGCTCATGCTCCCAGTGGGCAACCGCGCTACCACCCCCAGGTTGGCACCTCAAGCAGGACTGCATGGCACACGGGGCACTACAGCGAGGCATTAGGGGCGGTGGCCCCGGAAGCGTATGTGCCCCACATGGTGGATCAAGGGCACGTGGAGGAAGACCATGGCTCATTCCTCGGCCCAGGCTGGGGGGAAGAGACACCCGAAGTTGAGCTCTTTCAGGAGCCCCGGGAAAGCCTCGTCGACCGTGCTGGAGGCAACGACTATCGGGTACCGCTAATTCCTCAGGACCAGGCATACGCTAACCATGGATCACAGGAGGTACAGGTCGTCGCGGCGGATGGCTGCCCCAATCCAGCAGCTTCCTACCCCTCAGGAGGAGGGCACTGGGGGCTACAGGAAAGGGGCCGAGATCCGGCCTCACCCCACGGCGCTCGGAGCAAGGCGTCCTCAGGAGGTAGGCCCTCTGCGGGGAGGTGCCTCGGGGCCTACCCCTGGCAGAGGACTCGTGGTCGTCGGGGGAATCGCTGGCGACCGCTCTATCCCATCGGCGGCGTCCTCGGTCTCCGGCCGTCGTCGATGGCAATAGAGTGTGGAGCAAGGCGGGGCCCTCGTCTGGCGATATGAAGCAAGGCAGGTAGCTGTGAAGAAGGCCCAGTGCCTGTGAAGCTCGCCGCCCCGTGACACTCTCACGTAATAATGAGTGGGGCTGTACACGCCCCGGAGTCTCCGGAGAGCCGCCCTCGGGCCTCGGGGGCTCCCGCCCACGCCCAGTGGCAGCACTTAGCTCCGCGCTGGTGAGAAGACATCGAAGACTAGACTAGGTGCCGGACATGGCCTTTCTGCTTTTTTGCCTTTCCCTTGGTTGTCATTTTTCCCCTATTTCAATTTAAGTTGGATTTGAGCTTGAGACTTGCGTGTGTTCGGGGAAGGGGTGTTTAGTCTCGTTCGAGCAATCTCTCATGTTCTGGCTACCGCTTTGCGTCTATCCAGCTTCAGTTGCCTCCCCTCGTGAGCCCCTCGCGAGTCGGGCCAGGCCCAGCATGCGCGCAACCTGGACTTCCATCGCCGCGCCCTCTCAGGAGGTTCTCATTACAGGTTCAATGGGTTCATTTAGGAAGCACTCAGGACACCGCGGCCCCCCCGCAGGCTTGCTCAGGCCCACGCGGGTCAAAGGTAACCAAGCCAATTGACTCGTCAGGAGACCAATCGCTCGGCGTAGGCATGCAGGCGACATCATGTCTACAAATACGCTAACTGCAAGTTTTTACACGAGGGCCCCCCTCCCAAAATGCTCTTACAACCTTCAGGGCCAAGCCCGAACTCTCTCTGCGCAGGGTAAAAAGCAGGAATAGGGCGCGGTCAATCGGATAAATCCCCCAATGCATCCTTAGGGGCACCTCCGGAGTCGTCACTGGCGTCGCTGGCCTCGCCATCGCCCTCTACGTCGCCGTCATCAGCATCCGGGCCATTCACCACCCCGCCCTCATTAGCAGCCGCGACCACGCCGTCGTCATCGGCGGTGAAGGCCCTGACAAGGGCGTCCACGTTGTCTTCCACCCGATGCGCCAGGTCGCCCCGGATGGCCAGGGGTACCGGTGCGATGGCGGCATCGAAGTCAATGTGGGGGTCCATGTCCTGAAGATGACTGAAGACGCGAGAAAAAGCACACCCAAGCAGGGCACGGCTCCTCTCCTCCACCAACCTGTCGGCTCTGCCCGACCGAGTCTCTAGCTGCATCACCACATCAGTGAAGAACTGAAGGTTACCAGCATAGTTAACCTCATGAGGCTCCCCAACGGCTGCCTCGTAAATGTTGCCCAAGGCCGTGTTAGCTCTTTCCCGGAGTGTGTGGAGCATAGGGCCATGCATGTGCTCCAAGGTCTGCTGCTGGCGTATCTCGTCCTTGCTCCGCCGTGCGACGGCCTCAGCCGCGTCAACCCTTAGATGGAGAAGAAGCACCTCGGCGCGGGAGGAAGCCAGCTCCACCTGTGCTGCGCCAAGGGCGGCCCCGGCAGCGTCCGCACGCCGCGTCGCTTCATCCAGCCTGGCCTTCAGGGCGGCGGTCCTGCCCTCTGCTTCGACCCTGATCAGCTCCAGCCTTTCCTCGTACTCGCACTCAAGGTTCGAGCGGGCCTCCGCCACCCAGCGATCAACCTCTTCTAGGGCTCGGGCTTCCCGCACGGCGACATCATTCTCCGCCTGTGCCACCAGGCGCTCTCTCGTCCCCAACTACTCGAGGTCAAGGGTGCGCTTGGTGGCCTCCAGCGTCAGTGCCTCCTCACGTCTCTGGAGCTCCGCCTGGTCGACCGAGGCCCCCTTCATCAATGCAAGGGCCTCCTCACGCAGCTCCACCTGCTGCTCCAGGGAGCTACTCCATGCCTGGAGCTCCCACGCCCGCTCCTCTGCAGCATTGCGCCACTGGTCAGCCTCCTGGTCCTCCTCGGCGGCCTGGGAGCAGGCCTCCCGAGAAGCCTCCAATGATGCCTCGGCCTTCGCATTGTCGAGGTCACGCTGGTGGCGCGCAAGGGCAACGGCCACCTTCACCTTGCGCCTCTCCTCAGCTAGGCGCAGGCCCTCGGCCTCAAGGCGCGCGTCCTCGCCGGCAAGCTCTACACCGAGCTGGCTCACTACGTCAGCCACCCTATGGAGAAACCCTTGGCAAAGGGTGCAGCGCTCCCGAGCATGCTCGAGCATGTCTTCCGCGTCGTCCTCCGCCCCTGGCGCGTGTGGAGGGCCACGAACCGGCACGCCCCCTCTGGGCAGGGGGCTGGGGCTGGCACCCTCGTGATGGTCGGGCGCGCCCCGCCAGAAGCCTGGCCCAGAGCTGGTTCGTCCTCCAAGGAAGAATGCGAGACCGACCTCAGCCAGTCGCCGTCCACGACCAAGGGAAGAGCCCGCGGCAGGCTGGCTGTGCCCCGGGAGGGCTCGCGAAGGAGGGTCGCGAGGTGCACAGAATCAGGATGCACCGCAGGATGGCTCACTGTCGGCGTTCTGGGAACGGGGGTCCCCAGACTTGCCAGCCCGCGGCCTGCGGCGTGGCTCAAGGGGCGGCCCAGCACGGCCCATCTTCATCAGCACGAGCTCAAGACCCTCGCGAGGGGCCAAGCCTCGCAGGTTGGACGACAGGAAGGTTCCTCAAGCACGGCCTCGTCAGGCTGGCTCGTAAGAAGGCGTAGAGATCACGGCGGGGTACCTCACGAGGTGCCCATGACGCAAGCCATGACGACCAAGGGCCTACTCCCTCACTCACCCCAGCTAGTTCTTCGTCCCGCGCACTCCGCGCGCCCATGGAGGCTCGAGCCGCGCTCATCGCGGCAAATGATCTCCTGCGCTACCGCCCAGTCGACGACGTCTACGAAGAGTGGCTCGACCGCGTTGCCGATCTCGTCCGTGCCGCAGGCGGTTCCCCCGCGCCGTCCGTCTCGCTGCACCATGCCCCGCCCTGCACGGGTGATGAAGCTCCGAGGGCGCATCAGCCGCCTCCCCCTCAAGAAGGCGCCCTGGCCCCAAGGCGCGTGGCCCCTGGGCGGAACCCACTCCGTCCGGCGCCAGCGCAGCCAAGAGATTCCTCGTCCCCAAGAAGCTGCCTGAGTACTCCCTGCTCCGGCCCTTCGCAACCACGCTCCTGTTCCAGCACGCCAAGACCCCGTGCTACTCCCAGCTGCAGCACATGAGGACCCGCAAGACCAAGCTCTTCGTCACCAAAGGCCTCCCGTGGCCACCGCAGGTTGCCTCGCCTTCACCGCCGAGCTGCGCAGCATCGCGTGGCCCGGCAAGTTCAAGCCAGACCTGCCTCCTCGCTATGGCAGCACGGCCAACCCTGCGGAGTTCCTCCAGCTCTACGATCTAGGCATTGAAGCCGCCAACGGGGACGAGAAGGTCATGGCGAACTGGTTTCCCATGGCACTCAAGGACGGGGCCCGCACCTGGCTCCTGGCACGATCTCCTCCTGGGATGAGATGCGCACCCACTTCATCGCCAACTTCCAAGGTACTTGCGACCGGCCACCTGCCGTGAGCGACATGCACCACATCAAGCAGCAACCAGGGGAGACCCTGCAGAAGTACATCCAGCGCTTCAACAACGCACGCCTCAAGATTCCCAAGGTGACCGAGGAAGCCATCATCTCAGCCTTCTCCGACGGTGTGCGTGACGTCAAGATGAAGGAGGAGCTAGCGATGCATGAAGATCTGTGCACTTCCTTGGAGCTGTTCAACTTGGCGACCAAGTGCGCCAGGGCTGAGGAAGGGCGCCTTTACCTCCTTGAGCTACCAGCGGCAGACCCAGAAGAGAAGAAATCCAAGGCCAAGGATGTGAAGCGCAAGGGGGCTATCGTGCTCGCGGCAGAACCAGACACCAAGCGGGGAAGAGATTAGCCCGAGTCTTTCAAGGGCAGCCGGTACTGTGTGTACCACGACCTCCACACCCACAACACCAACGAATGTCAAGAGCTCCGAGCCGTGCGAGAGGGGAGGATCGGCCGATGCCCCGACCACAACGATCGAGGCTATGGCCGAGGAGGAGGAAGGAACGCAGGACGCTGGGAAGACCGTGGCCCTCGCCAAGGGTGGCGTGACCGACCTCGCGAGGATCGCTGGCAGGACCAGCCTCGCGAGGGAGACTGGAGGGATCAGCCTCGTGAGGATCGTCCGAAAGGAGAAACGAGGACCATCATCAGGACAAAGGGGCTGGGGGGCTTCCAGGAGCCGCACGCGATCGCCTGCATCCTGGGCGGAGCTCAAGCCCCAGCCTCTCAACACATCTTCAAGCAGTTCGCCCGCGAAGTGAATGCAGTCCTCCCCAAGCTCAAAGCCACGCGCCCCGTCAGGTGGTTGGCGTGCGCCATCACGTTCAGCTCAGTGGATCAGCTCAAGTGCGCGACCACAGCCGGAGTCCTCCCGATGCTTTGCTCCCTAGTCATCAGCAACGTGCAAGTCACCAGGACCCTCATCAACAGCGGGGCAGGGCTCAACGTCCTGTCCGTAAAGACAGTCAACAATTTCCAAGTGCCTTACGATCAGCTTCAACCAACCAAGCCTTTCTCCGGAGTCACCGATGGCTCCACGGTTTCGATTGGGCAGGTCCGCCTCCCTGTCACCTTCGAGGCACGCAACAACTACCGCACCGAGCTCATCGACTTCGACGTCGCCCACATTCGCCTGCCATATAGCGCCATCCTCGGGTACCCATCTCTCACCAAGTTCATGGTCATGACTCATCACGGCTACAACGTCCTCAAGATGCCAGGAAGCTGCGGAGTCATCACGGTGCCTTGTGAAGAAAGAGACGCAGTGTGCTCCCTGGAGCGAGCTTTTCAGGCCGCATCACTTGAAGACCCAGATCGCGAGAGCGGGAGGCTCCCTGAGACTGCTCCCAAGAAGAAGAAGACATCGCCAGGCCCGACCCTCAGGAGGCAGGCCCCTCAGGGTCTGCGCCTACTCAGGGGGCACCTCCTTCTGTCGCATAGGAAGGCGCGCCTGGCGCCCTCCTCAAGCAAGGCTCGGGGGCTCCCTCCTGGAGGGCCACCGACCTTGCTAAGGTCACGAGGGAGGCGCTCGGGCACCACTTGGAGGTGTGTTTCAAAGCATGTTTCCCTCAGGAAGGAGCAAGGCAAGGAGGGCCAAAACCTCAGGAGTTCGTCAGTCAGATCACGCAGGAGTTGTAGGAGTCAAGAGTCATTAGTGGCAGCCGCCGCTTACCCGCCACAGCTCCCCATCCAGGCGAGGATGGTGGGCTGTGTGTCTGCATCGACATCCCAGGGCTCAACCGAGCCGCCTCTCAGGAGCGCTTCTGGCCCTCACGCGCGGGGCGCTGCGAAGGCCCGCCCCACAGCTACGTTCGCATGCCCTACGGCTTGCCGAACGCGGCTGCCACGTACCAGTGCCTCAGGAGGAGCATCCTGGAGGCTCAGGAGGCCAGGCGTTCTGCAGCCCTGGCGGAGATGGAGATGGCCCACGAGGAGCCACCAGCGCCCCCGGAACCTCCCGAGGCTCCTGGGTCTGGGGGCTCATGAAGATCGGCTCCCGCAGCCCACGACGTCCGCTACTTCAGCATCCCTTCATCTTCAACACTATCAGGTGACATCCTTCAAGTTTCGTTTCCAGCTGAGAGCGCCCTTAGGGCTGCATTATTCCCAGGCCGCATGGGTCCGTCCCTGCGGCATGTATCCCCTTTTTACTTTATGTTCCTAGCTTACTTTGTTGGGGGCGCCCCTCGGGCTGCATCATCCCCAAGTCGCTCGGGCCAGACCCAGCGGCATGTACCCCTCTTGCATTTATTTTCGGGCCATGCGTTCGACTCATCATGCTTGTTATTTGATGCATGTGCACGACACCTCTTCTTCCTTCATGTCGTCCGCTTGCATGTTAAAGGGGGGGTACCTGAGCATCGCGACTCATGGGCTCTTACTGGCTCTCCAGCCCTCACCCTCTGGCCTTGTCCACGGCATCACGACCTGTCATACCAGCGACGGCTGAGACCCGCTCGAGGGTCGGGACCCGAGGACGTAGAGCGTCGGCATCTAACCAAACTTGCAGAAACACATCACAAGTTAAGGACCAGTGCCAGGCACAACCCGCCTTGAGGTAGGGCCCCGTGAGTCCCGCGCTGGCTCACGGGTGCCCAGATACACCTCGTCAGGCCCTACCGTGATAGCCACGTGTCAGGGAGGGGCTATACATGCCTCGGGGGCTCCTCCCGGAGGGGAGCCCCCTCCCACCTACCAGTGGAAGCACCATGCTCCACGCTGGCTGACGACACTGCCGAGGAGCGGCTATGCCCGTACACATACGGAAGTGCTATGCTCCGCGCTGGTGATAAACAACTAAGGGTGGCCCCCGGCCGCATCAACCTCAGGGAGCCCAGAGCTCAGTGTCTGGCCTCATCGCAACGCCTCCCCTCGGGAGTGCCGCGCGAGGGGGCTGGGCATGGGGGCTGCGCCTGGGTCACGCCCAGATGCACGCCACCCAGCCAGGCCCCTCGGGCCTGGTTCGTTGCACGTCCCTCCCCGAGCGGAGCCAAGGTACGAAGGCCATTTGAGCGTCAAGGGGGACTCCTGAGCATCGCGACTCAGGAGCCTAACTGGTCACGTACCCCCTCACTCCTTAGTTCCGAAAGGCTAACGACGGTTGAGGTATGCGTGGGGCCGGGCTCTGTAGACGTAGAATGGTAGATTCACCCCCACATCTCACCTCCCTACTTGCTGTTCGTGCGCCAAGGGGGACTCCTCAGCATCGCGACTCAGGAGCCTAACTTGTCACGTAGCCCCTCACTCCTTGGTCCCGTCATGGTTTCTGGTCGGGGCTAACGGCGGCTGAGGTATGCGCGGGGCCGGGCTCTACCAGCGTAGAACATAAGCAAGTAGGAAGGAAAAGCGCAAATCTCAAGGAATTCAAAAGCAAATATTACAGTCCATAACTATTATCACAACACCAAACACAAGTTTAAATGCCTCCCCGAGGCATGATGCATGTTGTAGGAGCTGAAAGCAGGACAGGAGCCACAACGGAGTCATTTGTTGGCGGCGGAGCTGCACGGAGCGGGTTCGCCTCGTGAAGCTGCAGGACGGGCAGCGCCTCGCTTCGGCTTGGTGCTGAAGGCCCGGAACTTCGCCAGCAGAGCCTCCGCACGACCCTTCACGGCCTCAGCAGCGGCAGCGGCAAGCTCGCCGCTCGCTGGCTCTAGCAGGCTGTCGAGGTCGACGTTGGGATCACGAAGGTAGATGTGGGTAAGGACCCGCGTCAGCGCTGCAGAAGACAGAACACGCGCCTCGGCCTCAACCGTAGGGCCAAGGCCAAGGGTGACATCTTCAAGAGCACGGATCAGGAAAGGGAGCAGCTTGGCGGGGCCATCCTCGGCGTCGGCCAACGGGCTTTCCAGGCTGCTGTCGTAAAGCGACCTTAGCAAGGTGCGAGCCTTCACCTCCATCTCTGTGAAGGCCTCGCGGTCCTCAGCGAGGACCCGCGCCTTGCCGTACAGCTCGACCTTCCTCGCCTCCAACTCCTGCTCCAGTGCGCCCAGGCGGTCACGGAGCTTGTTAAGCTTGGCGTCTCAGTCCTTGACAGCCGCCTCGCGAGCCTTCATGTCTTCCTCCTTCTCTTGCCGAATGCGTACCTCCTTGGCAAGCTGGTCCCGCAGGCCCTGCAGCTCGCTCTCCAGTGCCTTGCAGCAACCTCGGGCATCGGCCACCTCCCCCAAGGCGGTGTCGCGAGCAGCCTTCGCCCCAAGGACGGCCTGCTTCTCCTCGTTGCAAGCCGTCGAGGCTTGAACCAGCGCCGCTCGAATCGAAGCGTCAGAGCAAATCCAGCCAGAAGCCAGCTCCAAGCGCCCGTCCACCAAGCGAGGGTCGGCGCCCAGAAGATCTTGCCGCAGCTGGTCCAGTTCAGCAGTAGCACGATCCAGGACAGTGGGAGGAGTCGAAGAGATAGCAGTTGGTGGAGTAGGAGGAGAGGATGGCAGCGTAACCACAGTATCCTGAGGCGGGACCTGCTGCGCCCCAACAGCCGTGGCGGTGGCATCGGGCAAGGATACCTCAGGAGTCGCTTGGGCCATGGGGGCTGAGCTCGCCCCAGCCAGCTCCACCAGGCCTCACGAGGATGACCGGGCAGGAGAGGCCCGTGCCTCGCAGTCACCTTCTTTCACGGGCAGAGGCGCTGCCCCAGACGGAACCTCAGGAGCCCCCTTCAGTTTCTTCGCCGCAGGCGCCAGCCTAGCCAAGAGATACAGACATCAAGCCTCAGTGACAAAACAGGGAATAAAACAAGAAGCAAGCACTTACTGGCCATCGCTCGCGAGCTCGAGCAACCTCCAGCCATACTTGAAGCCCGAGAGCCGGCTGCAGGGATCAGCCTCGAGAGGCCCGGAAGCAGGAGGCACGTCTGCGGATCGCCTTGGAGCCGGGGCGGACCCGCGGGGGACCAGCCTAGTCCTGTCCTTCTTCAGGATCGGGGGCAAGCTCTCGCCGCCCCGCTCGTCGCCATCCTCGTCATCGCTCGGCAAGAGGCGGAGAGCGTGGGACCCACGCCGGGGGAGGGGTGCTCTCGACTCCCCGTCGGTAGCCTCGGAGTCAGGCCCTTCTTCCCGCTCCTCTTCTTCCTCCTCTTCGCTGGAGTCACTGGAGGACACGTTCACCACCGCTAGGGCCGCCGGGTCCTCAGGAACCTCCGTGGGCACGGGCCCGTCCCCATTGAAGACGGGCATGGAGTCCACCGCCTGCTCCGAGTCATCTCGAAGGAACAGGGGTACAGGGGCACCCTCCAGCCTCGCCACGTCTCCCCCGACCAAAGATTGGAGGACCGCAACCAGATCTTCGTCGACCAAGACTGCGGGGCTCGGGCGGGGCCTCCACAGCGGAAGAGAGTACTGACGAAGCGGGGCCACCTGGTGCTCCAAGAACTCCCTCAGGAGCGACGCACCAGTCAGCTTCGCCGCCGCCATGTTGCCCGGCCTCAGATCCGCGTCCATCTTCTCCAGCACCGACTTCGTGCGGGGGTCCACGAGTTCTGCGCGAGACCAATCATCGGAGCTCGTGGGGTGCTCTGTGGGCAGAATCAACCGAGGGTGGATGCGCCTAGCATCTACCATGACCCACTTGCCCCTGAAGCCTTCAATCCTCTTCCCGGGCTTCGAGATGGCGTTGGAACTGCCATATGCGACAAAGCTCGCGCACGCAGAGATGGGACCACGAGAGGTCCAGAGGGGGAAGTAGTGGCGCAGCAAGGCCTCTGAGGGCTGCACTCCAACGTGAGCCTCACAATAGTAGGAGAAGATCGCCAGAAGAAGAACAGAGTTGGGGTGGAGGTGCAGAGCTTGCAGGTTGTAATGGCGGAGGACAGAGAAGAAAAACTCAGAAAAGGGAGGCACCAGACCGGCAGCAATAGCGCTTACGAAGAGCGGATAGAAGGTGCTCCCTTGGCCCTCGGGAAGGGCGGAGCCGGCCTTGAACACCTTTGCCCCGTCGATGCCTTGCACCGCCACCATCTGGCGCACCCGGGCAAGGCTCATCTCCGACATGTTCGGCGAGTCCAAGGCGTGTGAGTACCAAGCTCCGGACGAGGCCTGGCGAAGCGCCATGTCTTGCTAGGGCATGCGGTCGAAGTAGATCTGAAGATTTCAGAGGTAGGAAGGAAGGGCGCAAGAAAGGGGATCTGGGCAATGACCGGAGGAAGCAAGGGAAGCAAAGCCTAGGCAGATGTCGCTCTTTTGTTGATTCACGCAGTTGTTGAGGCACCCACGACCAACCAACCGCCACGCGGCGCCCGAGGCCGCAGGCTGTTAGGGCCCGCGGCGCTTCGCACTTGCCCCTTCGCTTCTCTGCTCAGCCAAGTCCGGACGCGCCTTGGGCCCGGGGGCTACTGTCGGCGTTCTGGGAACGGGGGTCCCCAGACTTGCCTGCCTGCGGCCTGCGGCATGGATCAAGGGGCAGCCCTGCACGGCCCATCTTCATCAGCACGAGCTCAAGACCCTCGCGAGGGGCCAAGCCTCGCGGGGTGGACGACAGGAAGCTTCCTCAGGCACGGCCTCGTCAGGCTGGCTCGCGAGGAGGCGGAGAGATCAAGGCGGGGTACCTCACGAGGTGCCCATGACGCAAGCCATGACGACCAAGGGCGCCAGGCGGGCGCTAGCCCGTGCAGTGTTCTCCTTTCCTCTTTGGTGCAAAGGGAGCAAGCGCAGGCGAGAGCATCAAGCAAAGGCATCCGTTTCGGTGCAACAAGACCAAGACCGTCGCAACGGCAGGAAGGAAGTCATTGTGGAGCCCAAGCCGGCGTCACCACCAGAGCCTTTGACAGGCAAGGACCAACTTTAGTCGGGATAAGTGTACTAGATGTTCCCCTTCAAAATGGCCAATTGTTGGTGCCCTTCCCGCTCAATATTTGGGAAGAGGCCCAGGGCCTTTGCCTATAAATAGGACTAGCCACCCACAAGGTAGGCGAGGAGGATCATCATCAGGAAACCAGTAGAAAGAGCGACTGAACTCCCCCTAGCAGTTCATCGCACCAGCCAAGAACAGACCCTCGCGAGGCTAATCTTCCTTGTATTGTTCATCATCAGCCCAAGAGGCAATCCACCACACCACAAACTAGAGTAGGGTATTACACCACAATGGTGGCCCGAACTAGTATAAACCTTGTGTATCTTGTGTTGTTCCTTTCGTGGCTTAGGTCCTAGCGAGGCGGCGAGGTGTAGGTAGGTAGAGGGCGAGATCTCCGCCCGCACCCCAGTGTTTGAACCTAGAGGGTCTGCCGGAACCCGAAATCCAACACTCACCTCTCCAACCGACCTCACAACAAGGGCAGTACTCGAGCTCAGGGCGCTTGGGGTCGGTGGAGAGGGTGAGGCCTGGGGAGATGGCTCCTCAGCCGTCTCCGTGAACTCGGTAGGAAGGGCCCTGCAAGGCAATGGTCAGCTGAAGCAACGGGAAAGTAAGGGACTAAGAAAGGAGAAGGCTTACTCATCAATGGCGAAGAACTTCCTGCGCTTCAATAGGCAGCAGGGGTAATCATCACCACCCAAGGCCTCCCTTCTCTTTCGGAGAGCCTCAAAGTCCACGCGGAAGCGGCCTAGGAGGTCGGTGCAAGGGTCAGTCTGCGGCGAGGAAGAAGCGCCAAGGTGACCTGCGTCAGGGACATTGCCCTGGCACACGCCGCCAGACGCTACCCCGTGGAGTGTGGCCGGGGTCTCAGGAGCCTCTGCCACAGAAGTCGCGGGCCACGGCTCAACGCCTTCGGCCGCCGCAGGGCAGGCCTGAGAAGCTGCCACCTCAGGAGTTCCGCGCGGCGTCGTTATCCCGACGGCAGCCCCCTCAGCCCCCGGTGGCCCTTGCCTCCCGGATCCACCACTCGCGGAAGGACCGCCGCGGGCAACCGGGAGGGCAACCACCGCAACTGGGTTCTCACGAGGTCCCATGAGGCCTGCTGGGCGCAGCCCCCATTCATCGAAGCTGTACATCTGCTTCACAAAATCAGCCCTGCCTGAGCAAAGGTATAGCAAGGCACCCCCTTGCCGGAGGCTGCCAGGGGAAGGATCCCCAATTAGAATCATGAGAACCTTCCTCAGCACTTCAGGCGCCAGATCTTCCTTCTGGAGCCTCATGCGGTCTTCATGCCCCCCGAAGGTCCACATCCGGCGGGAATGACGCTGGAGAGGGGCAATGCGGCTCTGGAGGAACTCCTTCACCACCTTGGATGCCGTCACACCGAGCGCCCTCAAGTTCCCGAAGCGACACCAGACGAAGGCGAGCCGGGGGCTCGTGAGCATCTCATGGCCCCAGCCCGAGTTGGGGGCAGCGGGCAAGGTTGGCTCTGAGAGAAGGGGGCTGGGCACTCCAACATCCACGTACAGCCACCGCTCTCGGAACCCAGTCGCAGGAGGAGGAAGGCTGAAATCAATCCCCGAGGCTGCCGCTTCTGGTGCGGCGAGGAAGCTCACGCACCCCGAGCATTGGGTGGGGTCGCTGAGGCGCAAAGAGAAGAAGTGGCGCAGCAAGGCGACTGAAGGAGGAATACCCACCATCGCCTCGCAAACAAAAGCGAAAACAGCAAGGAGAGCAATGGATTCGGGACCCAAATGCATCATGTGGATCTGGTAATGGGAAAGTACGAAGGGGGGAACCAGTCCCGCCCACAGGGCGTCGGCGAAGTACCGGACCTCGGTGACTATTCTGTCAACAGAGAAGTGAGACGCGGGCCAGACCGTCGTCCTCCCACACTCGTTGAAGGTGGTGGCAAGGGCAGAACTAACCTTGTCCAAGGCTTCCAGGTTGAGTATGATCGACTAATCGACAGCACGAGCCGTCGATGGCGGCGAGCGGGGCGAGGGCACAGGCTTCTTCCCTTTCCCCTTCTTCATTGGCGCCATGGCAACAGGAAGGGGGAGGGTTCGAGATTGGATTGGAAGCGGAGGTTGGAGCTCAAGGAGAGGAAGAGCAGGGGACGCGTGAGCGGCGAGAAGAGGGATGACTGTGTGCAATCGGGGGTCCGCCTAGCTGGGCGCAAAATAAGAAGGCATGGGGAAACAGGAATGCCCGCGTCCAATCAACCGCCATGCGGCGCCCAAGGCCGCAGGCTGTTGGGGCCCGCGGCGCTTCGCACTTGCCCCTTCGCTTCTCTGCTAAGCCAAGTCCAGGCGCGCCTTGGGCCCGGGGGCTACTGTCGGTGTTCTAGGAACGGGGGTACCCAGACTTGCCTGCCTGCGACCTGCGGCGTGGCTCAGGGAGTGGCCCAGTATGGCCCATCTTCATCAACACATGCTCAAGACCCTCGCGAGGGGCCAAGCCTCGCAGGGCGGACGACATGAAGCTTCCTCGGGCACAACCTCGTCAGGATGGCTCGCGAGGAGGCGCAGAGATCAAGGCAGGGTACCTCACGAGGTGCCCATGACGCAAGCCATGACGACCGAAGCCAGGCGGGCGCCAGGTGGGCGCCGGCCTACGCAAAGTCCTTGTTTCCTCTTTGGTGCAAAAGGGGCAAGCGCAGGCAAGAGTATCAAGCAAAGGCAACCATTTTGGTGCAACAATACCAAGACCAGCTGAACGGCAGGATGGACGTCATCGTGGAGCCCAAGCCGGCGTCACCATCAGAGTCTTTGGCAGGAGAGGACCGACTTTAGCCAGGATAAGTGTACTAGATGTTCCCCTTCAAAATGGCCGATTGTTGGTGCCCTTCCCGCTCAATATTTGGGAAGAGGACCAAGGCCTTGCTCTATAAATAGGACTAGCCACCACAGAAGAAGGGGATCCAGATCCAATCCTTCCCAAGAGGCATCACCTCCACAAGAACTCCTCCCCTCGCGAGGCAGTTCTTCCTTTGTATTGTTCCTCACAAGCCCCTGAGGCAATCTACCACACCACAAACTAGAGTAGGGTATTACACCACAATGGTGGCCCGAACTAGTATAAACCTCGTATCCCTTGTGTTGTTCTTCGTGTAGTTTAGATCCTTGCGAGGCGACAAGACGTGAGCATGTGGGAGGTGTGATCTCCGCGCGCACCCCAGAGTTCGAACCTTGAGGGTCGGACGGAACCCGAAATCCGACGGATACTACTCATAGATTCATCAAAATAAGCAAACAACACATAGAAAACAGAATCTGTCAAAAACAGAACAATCTGTAGTAATCTGTATCAAACGTATACTTATGGAACTACAAAAATTCTACCAAATTAGGAAGTCCTAAGCAATTTGTGTACCAATCCATAGAAAAGAAATCAGATCATAAACACGTTCCTGTGAATTAACAAAACTAATTTACTGGGTGCAAAAGTTTCTGATTTTCAGCAGGATCAACACAACTATCACCGTAAGCTATCCTAAAGGTCTTATTTGGCACTTTACTGAGACAAAAGCTATAAAACATGATTACTATAGTATAATAATCATGTGAACACACAAAAATAGTAAATGTAAATATTGGGTTGTCTCCCAACAAGCGCTTTTCTTTAATGCCTTTCTAGCTAGGCATGATGATGACAATGATGCTCACACAAAAGATAAGATTTGAAACATAAAGAGAGCATCATGAAGCATATGACTAGCACCATTAAGCCTAACCCACTTCCTATGCATAGGGATTTTGTGAGCAAACAACTTATCGGAACAATAATCAACTAGCATAGGAAGGTAAAACAAGCATAGCTTGAAGATTTTCAACATATAGAGAGGAAACTTGATATTATTGCAATTCCTACAAGCATATGTTCCTCCCTCATAATAATTTTCAGCAGCATCATGAATGAATTCAACAATATAACCAGCACCTAAAGCATTCTTTTCATGATCTACAAGCATAGAAAATTTACTACTCTCCACATAAGCAAAATTCTTCTCATTCGGAATAGTGGGAGTATCATAAGAGACTTCAATACTATAGATTGTTTCCACATTAAAAGAGTAATGTTCAGAAAAAGGGTAATCATAATCATGACAAGTTTTATAAATATAATCATCACTACTTTTTATAGCATAAGTTTCATCACAATAATCATCATAAGTGGCAACTTCGTTCTCATCATAATCGATTGAAACCTCTTCCAAGATAGTGGAATCATCACTAAATAAAGTTGACACTCTTCCAAATCCACTTTCATATTCATCACAATAAGATTCAACATCTTCCAAAATAGTGGGATCACTACTTCCTAAAGTTGACACTCTTCCAAACCCACTTTCATAAATATAATCATCATAGATAAGAGGCATGCTATCATCATAACAACTTTGCATATCAAAACTTGGGAGGCTAAAAATATCATCTTCATTAAACGTAGCATCCCCAAGCTTGGGACAAACATGAATTTCAGTGAATATGTTCTCAAATATTTCATCCTCATCAAACATAGCTTCCCCAAGCTTGGGCCTTTTCATATCATAAGGATAATCACTCTCATTATTAATAGTATGGATAGCACCAATAGTATAGCAATTATCATCATCACAATGAGTAGTAGGAGCAACATCATTTGGGAGGGATACCTTTTTACCTTTGTTGCTCCTTCTTTTCTTTTTCTTCTTCACATTATGTGTGGGTTCAACCTTCTTCTTTGAGCTCCTTATTGATAAGATTGGTTGAATAGAAAGCTCCTCCTCATTACCTGATTCATCATAAGAAATAATAGGAGGAGATTGGGAAGTCTCTTCCCTTTCATTAGTATTCTAATCATCTTCTATTTGCTTTCTTTTCTTTAGGTAATTGGCAATATAAGGATTTTCAATGCAATTCACCGCACAAAACATATAAATCATCTCTAGATCAAAATCAAGAAGGTTATAACGGGCAAATTCTGGAAGAAATTTAGTTAAACATTTCATTTATTCATAACCCATAAGTAAACTAAGTTCATTATAATGTGCAAGGGAAATCAAATCATTACAATTTTTGGACACGATTCGATCATGAAACAACTTGCATCGGAGATGTAAATGACCACTTTCATTGCAAAGTTCACAAGTACGGCCAAGGAAATATAATTCTTCAGCACTCTTATCTAGCCTTTCTTGTAACAATTTAGTTTCTACATGCTTATGCCTCTTGCAATATCTATCTTCTCTATTTGGTGTATCTATGCAAACCCAATGCTCTCCACAAAAATCGACATGCTTACAGGAGACATTTTCATCATAACTAGTGCAATCATCATTAGTACTATGGATATTAAAAGAGTTCATACTAACAACATTGCAATCATGCTCGTCATTCAAAGATTTAGTATCAAACATTCTAATGCATTCTTCTTCTAGCAATTGAGCACAATTTTCCTTTCCATCATTCTCACGAAAGATTTTAAAAAGATGAAGAGTATGAGACAAACTCAAATCCATTTTTTGTAGTTTTATTTTATAAACTAAACTAGTGATAAAACAAGAAACAAAAAGATTCGATTGCAAGATCTAAAGATATACCTTCAAGCACTCACCTCCCCGGCAACGGCGCCAGAAAAGAGCTTGATGTCTACTACACAACCTTCTTCTTGTAGATGTTGTTGGGCCTCCAAGTGCAAAGGTTTGTAGGACAGTAGCAAATTTCCCTCAAGTGGATGACCTAAGGTTTATCAATCCGTAGGAGGCGTAGGATGAAGATGGTCTCTCTCAAACAACCCTACAACCAAATAACAAAGAGTCTCTTGTGTCCCCAACACACCCAATACAATGGTAAATTGTATAGGTGCACTAGTTCGGCGAAGAGATGGTGATACAAGCGCAATATGGATAGTAGATATAGGTTTTTGTAATCTAAAAATATAAAAACAACAAGGTAACAAATGATAAAAGTGAACGTAAACGGTATTGCAATGGTAGGAAACAAGCCATAGGGTTCATACTTTCACTAGTGCAAGTTCTCTCAACAATAATAACATAGATAGATCATATAACAATCCCTCATCATGCAACAAGGAGTCCCTCATCATGCAACAAGGAGTCACTCCAAAGCCACTAATAGCGGAGAACAAACGAAGAGATTATGGTAGGGTACGAAACCACCTCAAAGTTATCCTTTTTGTTCTATCTATTCAAGAGTCCGTAGTAAAATAACATGAAGCTATTCTTTCCGTTCAATCTATCATAGAGTTCATACTAGAATAACACCTTAAGACACAAATCAACCAAAACCCTAATGTCACCTAGATACTCCATTGTCACCTCAAGTATCCATGGGCATGATTATACGATATGCATCACACAATCTCAGATTCATCTATTCAACCAACACAAAGTACTTCAAAGAGTGCCCCAAACTTTCTACCGGAGAGTCAAGACGAAAACATGTGCCAACCCCTATGCATAGGTTCATGGGTGGAACCCGCAAGTTGATCACCAAAACATACATCAAGTGGATCACGTGAATATACCATTGTCACCACAGATAAGCACGGCAAGACATACATCAAGTGGTCTCAAATCCTTAAAGACTCAATCCGATAAGATAACTTCAAGAGGAAAACTCAATTCATCACAAGAGAGTAGAGGGGGGGGGGGACATCATAAGATCCAACTATAATAGCAAAGCTCGCGATACATCAAGATCGTGCCATATAGAGAACACGAGAGAGAGAGAGATCAAACACATAGCTACTGGTACATACCCTCAGCCCCGAGGGTGAACTACTCCCTCCTCGTCATGGATAGCGCCGGGATGATGAGGATGGCCACTGGTGATGGATTCCCCCTCCGGCAGGGCGCCGGAACGGGCTCCCGAGAGGTTTTTGGTGGCTACAGAGGCTTGCGGCGGCGGAACTCCCGATCTATCTTCGTATTCGATGGTTTTAGGGTATAAGGCAATATATAGGCGAAAGAAGTCGGTCTGGGGAGCCTCGAGGGGCCCACGAGATAGGGGGGCGCGCCCTCCTATCTCCTGGCCTTCTCGAACCTTCCCTGGCTTGTACTCCAAGTCTCCCGGATCATATCCTTTCCAAAAATCACGCTCCCGAAGGTTTCATTCCGTTTGGACTCCGTTTGATATTCCTTTTCTTTGAAATACTGAAACAGGTAATAAAACAGCAATATGGGTTGGGCCTCCGGTTAATAGGTTAATCCCAAAAGTAATATAAAAGTGTATAATAAAGCCCATAAACATTCAAAACAGATAATAATATAGCATGAATGCTTCATAAATTATAGATACATTGGAGATGTATCACTTACCGGATTAGCAGGGTGAGTTAGGTCGTGCCCACTGTCCTCCTCCGTAGCCGGCGGCACCTCGTTGGCCTTGAAGAGCACCTTCCAGATATCCTCTTGCGTCATGCCGAAGAGCTCTAGTAGGGCTGGTGCTTGGCCGGATCAAACTCCCACAAATAGCAAGTCCGGCGTTGGCTTGGAAGAATCCGGCGGACGAGCATAACCTGGATCACGTTGACGAGCTTGACTTTCTTGTTTATCATGCTCTGGACATGCGTCTGGAGAGTTGTCAGCTCGTCCGGAGAGCCCCAAGACAGGCCCTTCTCTTGGCAGGAGGTGAGCCGCATCGAGACTCCAGATCGAAATGCGGGGCCGCCGCCCAGTTGGTGCCGCGCGGCTCGGTGATGTAGAACCACCCCGACTGCCACCCTTTTACAGTCTCCACAAAGGAGCCTTCAGGCCAGGTGACATTGGGCATCTTGCCCACCATGGCGCCTCCGCACTCTACTTGTTGGCCTCTCACCACCTTCGGCTTCACATTGAAGGTATTCAGCCATAGGCCGAAGTGAGGTGGGATGCGGAGGAAGGCCTCACACACAACGATAAATGCCGAGATGTTGAGGATAGAGTTGGAGGCCAAATCATGGAAGTCCAGCCCGTAGTAGTACATCAATCTGCGGACGAACGGGTGGAGGGGGAATCCCAGCCCGCGGACGAAGTGTGTGAGGAACACCACCCTCTCCTGGGGCTCCGGGGTGGGGACGATTTGTCCTTTGGCTGGAAGTCGGTGAGTGATTTCCTTGGCTAGGTATCCGGCCTCCCGGAGCTTCTTGATGTCCTTCTTCTCAACGGAGGAGGCCATCCACTTGCCTCCTGCTTTGGATCTAGGCATGATTGGAGTGCTTTTTTGGGCGGAGAAGGTGAGAGCTTGGGTGCTGGAGCTCGAGGATGGATGGGCAGAGGAAGGATAAGGTGTGGGTGAAATAGGATGAATCCTTATCCCTTTATAAAGGCAGTAGAAGTCATGTGCCTCCCCACTCGCCTTAAAACTTGCCTATTCCCCAAGCGCCATGCAGATGACACAGTTGGGTTACCCATGCCCGTATTGATGTGAATCCCGTGATAAGGGCACACGATCTCTGCTTTGACAAGACGTGCCAATGAAACCGCACCTCGAGATATAGAGTGGCAGGCTAAAAAACGGTTTGAATAATGACCGGGTAGTGGCATGATGTCACGCTACAAAAAAGTTGTCAGCGGACTGGACTCATGAAATATTATACTCTCTACGGTTGTGTGTGGTACTTGTTTTGCAGAGCCGGACACGTTTTCTAGTTTCGGAAGGCTATGTTGGAATATTCAGAGAAGGAACCCGCCTTGCAATGCCGAAGACTATCTGCGCGTCGGACTCATCGTCATTGAAGCCTGGTTCAGGGGCTATTGAGGGAGTCCTGGATTAAGGGGTCCTCGGACAGCCGGACTATATACTTTGGCCGGACTGTTAAGCTATGGAGATACAAGATGAAGACTTCTTACCGTGTTCGGATGGGACTCTCCTTGGCATGGAAGGAAAGCTTGGCGATTCAGATATGTTGATTCTTTTCTCTGTAACCGACCTTGTATAACCCTAGCCCCCTCCAATGTCTATATAAACCGGAGGGTTTAGCTTCTAGGGCTTAGGCACAACCATCATAACTTCATAGGCTAGACTTCTAGGGTTTAGCCATTATGATCTCATGGTAGATCAACTCTTGTAATACTCATATTCATCAAGATCAATCAAGCAGGAAGTAGGGTATTACCTCCATAGAGGGACCAAACCTGGGTAAACATTGTGTCCCCCGCCTCCTGTTACCATTAGCCTTAGACGCACAGTTCGGGACCCCCTACCCGAGATCCGTCGGTTTTGACACCGACAGTTGGTTCTTCTTGCCCACCCTTGCCGCCCCTTTCTTTTGCTGCGATGAGAGGAGCCACTCCTCTACTTCTTCTTATCCAGCGACGAGAGGAGCCACTCCTCTACTTCTTCTTCTCCGGCGACTTTGGGAGATATATCGAGCTCCACTTCAGCCTCCCGCCCCACATGGACCCAGTATGGTCCACTTCCAATGGAGAAATGTCCTGACTGCCCACGCAATGCGGCATTGATACGGTTGACTTCAAAGGAGGTCAAGAATGGCAACAATGGGCGTGAGTTCGTGAAATGCGAGAGCAAGCCAGAGGGGCAGGTTACATCTCATGATTTTTCTCTGATTTCTTTTTATATTTGCTTTTAATTCTTTTTCCTTGGACCTGGGATTTAGGGTTCATGTTTTCGTTTCAGATCATGAATAAATGCACACATTTTGAATGGCTGGATGACTACGTTAAGCGGATTCAATTCAATGGGGCCCAAACCCGGGAGCTCAATCTGCCGTCAACACCAACGAATTTGGTCTCTGAAAGTGCTGCTCTAACATTTGGGGATGCAGATCTGAAGGGGGAATTAAAGAAGATGAACAAGATCTTGAAGCAAATAATTGAATTGAAAAAGCAGGCGAATCTGATAGCTTAAGGATTTTATCCCTTTTATTTTTGTATAGTTTCTCTAGGATTTGCTTACTTGCTGGTCATCACTCATTAGAGATGTTATTAGTGTGGTGTCATGTGCTCTAGGATTTGGTTAAATTTTTGGATCATGTGCTCTAGGATTTGAATAAATTTTTGGATCATGTGCTCTAGGATTTTCTTAAATTTGTGGATCATGTGCTCTATGCTCAGTGTTGCTTAATTTGTGAATCATGTCAGTTTTGTCAGTTTTGTACACTTTCAATTTCTTCAGTTTCATCAGACAACACCGACCGCAAAAGAAAAAAAAATATAGTTCTAGGGTCCAAATTGAAACTAAGCTCTGATTGGGCCGTCGCACTATGTTGAGTGTCGAAGGCCCACAAAGATAGAGGAGACCTAGGAAATAGTGCACGCACTGGCTCTGTTTTTTTGCTTGATTATTGCCATGCACTACAAAAAATACACTTCCGTGATGATACATGTTTGTCATAGTAGGTCACGTTTTCTATCATGCATGTACATCCATGACAATTTTATGACATAATCAAGATAGTCATACCTATGTTGTCATTGAAGTGTTCCATGACATTACCAAAATTATCATCACAGAAGTGTCCACTTCCATGACGATAAATGGCGCGTCATGGAAGTACTTTCGTCAAGGGTAACCGACATGTGGCATCCACCGTAACGGGTCGCCGTTAAGCTATCTAGTCTAGTTTTGGATCCGATAACCCGTTAACAGCCCGGACCAATGGGGATTTTCCACATGTAAAATTCTCAATGGCCAGAGGAACCACATGTCTGCTCACCGTTGGGATAGATGTCATCCACTCATTGGACAGGAGGCGCCTATGATAAGTCGACACATGGCACATCCCAACAGAGGCTCATTCCGGTGAAAAGGCCGGCCGTTCGACTTGTTCAAAAGGTAGCGGGCCGGCCCACGGAAAGCCTGTTAACGGCCTCTTCGTATATAGCCCATTTACGACCCGCTAACTCACGGCCCGTTACGTCTTATCCGAATTAAGTCCAGTAGCTTCATCTGGGCCGTCCAATATGATTCCAGCCTGTTGTAACTTCCGGCCCGTGTATGGCCCATGACATCTTTCGGCCCATATGAGGCCCTTTGTAACTCTTGGCCCATTAATAGCCCGTAGTGAAACTGGCCCGTAATGAACAATGTACCGCTTTATACGAATTAACGGCCCATTATTCCATTGGGCTATTTCCAACCCGCTTATCTTTCGGCCTTCTCAGGGCCCATTTATTCTTGGGCTCATTTCCAACATTCAGTTACTTACGACCCGTTACTGGCCTTTTCTGCTTGTGGGTCAAATTCAGCCCATTGTTACAGTCGGCCCGTTTGTGGCCCATTAATCCGTTGGGCCGTTTTCATAGCATCATCAAATACGGCCGATTAACGACGGCCCGTTACGGTCGGCCCATGAATGGACGATTCCAACTCTAGCCCATTGACGACCCATAATGCGGTTCGTTATTGGCCCATGTTTGGCCAATCGATCATACGACCCATAGAAGGCCCATTGATGCTACGGCCCGTATAAGGCCCATTTTTTCTATGGCCCATAGAAGGCCCATTGTTTCTACGGCCCGTAGAAGGCCCATTGTTTCTACGACCCATAGGAATCCCATGGTCACTACAGTAAATATGCAGCCCATGGTTATTGTGGCCTAGTTTTAAAAAATAGGTTATTGCGGCCACTAGCAAACCGCGGAAAAAGAACTACACTAACTACAAGCAAACAAATAAACAAGACAATAAGGAAATAAATAAGCAAGCAACTTACGCTAGGCTATCACAGCTATTACACATATTACATCCACTGGGCATCAAAGTTCGCCACCAATGCAAATATAGGGAACAAAGAAGCATATCACATACACTGGTTGTCAAAGTTGGAGACCAGTGCAAATAAACGCCGCAGCAAAACAAGTCCAGAACTAAAACCACTTCAGAAGAGCTCAAGAAACAATATCCTGGGTACCCATAATGCTGGCAAGATGGTTAGCAAGCTTATTAACTTTCTCTTGTTTGGCGCTTAAATCCTCCAGTGCTTGATATTGCACCAGAAAGTATGCATCTGAATCCTGCAGGGACTTCTTCAGTCCTCCGGCTTCATGTCGCAGCACATCTGATCGATATCTTTCAACTTGGAGTTGAGACTCAAGAAGACGAACTGATTTAGGCAGAGTACATCTGATCGGTGTCTTTCAACTTGGAGTTGAGACTCAAGAATACGAACTGATTTAGGCAGCGAGTTCGAAGAGCTTGTGCCAGCAGTAGTGGCCAGTAACTCAAACACTACATCAAGACATGACTTTTGGGTTGTCTCACTGTCATCAAGATAGTTTTTATCAGTTTTCTTGGAGACCAACAGGGATGTCTCGCTATCTTGAACCTTATCTGCATTACTTCCTTTACCATTGCATAACGGGGTACTCTTCTCCAATATTTTGTCCGCATTTCAAAAGAGAAAGAAGCAAACACATCACAGGTTTACCATGTTGAATAAAATACTCATTTTGGTAAATCAGTTCAGTAGTAAAGTGGACAGGATAACAACATGAAATAAACATATATCTATGTACCATGGTCACTGTATGGTCTATATCTTTCTAGTTTTGTTGCCAAATCAAGATAGAGACACATTTCAAATAATATCTATTTAACACAAAGCAGAATAGACAGAATATAAGTGTGGGAAACTATAGAGCAATAACAACACTTGTAATGTGCATGACATTAGAACGTAACTGTTTATTTAATTGAAACTGAAATCAACATAGAGCAAGTTACAACAGCATACCAGTTAAAGAAATAGGTTTAAAACATACGTGTTGCGCCATTGGAGTTTCAATTCCATCCTTCAAATTTGAAAATAGTTGATATGAGTAAATACAGTAATGCAAGAGCAAAGGAGTATGAACCATAGCTACAGAACCTGACCTGAGAACAATTCTTCTTCTGCTTTAGGCATTGAGTTGGGATTCAGAGTGGTGGTTCTCGTGCTTTGGGCACTGTAGTTCCCTTACTAACTGCCCGTGTTTGGGTGCTCTGTGGTGGAACAGTGTCGTGTCAACTGGAATTGTGTTACTATCTGCTGGGGTTGGGGTTAGAAGGGGTGTAGCTGGTTCTCTGTCCAACTGGGTAGGGGTATAATCTGCGAGAGTCTGGGTTATGTGTGGTGGGGCTGGTTCTTGGGAAAGAACAACGGTGGTTCTATCTGCATCGACTGGTAGCACTATCTTTTCTGAAGACCGTGTTGTTACTCCCTTAGATACTGCCATCACCCTCTCCAATTCAAATGTCTAATAAACAAGAAAAGTAATTGAATGTTCAGACAATGTATGATAGACATGTGCAATGGATAGTGGAGAACAAAAAAGGGGATGAAATAATTCACATTTATGTTGTCTAATCAAACAGGATAGCATGACACAATTTCACATATATGATGGCTAACTAAACAGGATAGCACGACACAATTTCACATATATGATGGCTAACTAAAAAGGATGGAAAGACATAGTTCAAGATATGATGACTATGTAAATAGGATGACATGCTATAACTATATAATGTATTTATTAAATAGGTTGGAATGCCATAATTCACATACATGTCGTCGATGGAAACATGATAGCATGATATAATTCACGGATAGAATGACATAATTCGAAATATGATGACTGTAACACTAAACATGATGTGACGATATAACTATGTGATGTATTTATTAAATTGGTTGGCATGCCAAAATTCAGATAGATGCTGTCTATGTAAACATGATGGCATGATATATTCAAATACATGATTTATTTAAAACAAAAAAGAAGCTAGCCAACTCACCTCCAGGAGGCTCCCCCGATTGGGCCTTCGTATGCCGTCGGATTTGCCCTTCTGGCGTGTCCTGGCCGTCGGATCTTCACCTCGCTGTAACAAATTTTTCACCTCGCGGTCATTTTGACTGGCCAATGACGAGTGGGCTCGCGCCTCGTGTTCGTTGGCTGGGTTGGCCGTTTTCGTGTGAACGACACTTTGCCCAATCTGTTCTGCGTGCTACACACCCAATCTCGCTCGCACACCAGGCGCCGCACAACCCTAGCTCCCACTTTCCCCTCGATCCACTGCCCCTCCCTCCTCTCCGCTCGTCACCAGGGCCTCGCTGCCGCCTACTCCTCCTCCACCACCATTGCTGCTTCCCCACCTCGACTTCCCTCTCTCCGTTGTTTATCCGGTCGTCAGCGGCGCCTGGTTCCGGATCTGGCGCAACCATCAGGAAGGTGCAAGATGGTTCCACCAATCCACTCCTCTCGCGGCGCGCACTGGCGCACACGACGTGCGTGATGGGCACCCGCACGAATCTCATTCCCCAATCCACAGCCGCTGCACCCTCCCTCCTCTTCCCCCAATCCCTCGCCGACACAGCCACCGCGACCCTCCCCTCCTCCTCCATCCGTCCTCCTCGGCCATCGATAGTGCTTGGTTCGAGATCTCCCGATGGTTAGGCGAGCCCGGTGGTGGGGTGAAGGAGCAGGCGAGGCGGGCGACGAGGGGAAACAATGGAAGAGGGAGGAGGTCGGCAACAGGGTGAAGGAGCAGGCCGCCCATCTTGGAGGTTGCGCCGCCGGCTAGGTACCATTCACCGTCCCCGGTTAGGGGCTATTCGCTGTCGCTGGCCTCACTCGCCACCAATTTTGCCATGGAGATGATACGAGAACTTCTGTCGCCAGCCAATCGAGCCCCATCTCCAGTGCGCGACCCAAGGAGGACTTTGCGTCGCCGTCTGCCTGCGCTGGTTCGTTCCCTGGACGAATGACACCAGCCAAGGTAGGGCTCTCCCTCCTCTCCGTACTCCACATGACGTGTGCGGGTCGCCACCGTGGCCCTCCGTCTCCTGCCCTGCTTGCTGCTTGTATGATATGTGCCGTGTGCGTGCTTGCTTCTATCGTGATGTGTGCGTGTGTTCTTGCTTGTTGTGTGCGTGCTTGCTGGGTGCTTTGTCGCTGGGTGTTGGGCTGCTGATGGCCTGATGCAGTTATGCTTTGTTGTATACTGACCTTGTTGCTTGCTTGCTGCTGACCTACTGATGTTGCTGCTATGCTGGCCAGGGAGTGAGTCCAGTGACATCCTGATCATTCAGTCATTGAGGATTTGAAAAGAGGCATCAAGGCAGCAAATGGGGTAGTATTTTGATCTCATTTTGTGTGATGCATTTATAAATGGGGCAGTATTTTGATCTCATTTCCACTGACGCATTTATTATTTGTTGTCTTCATTACAGACCACCAAGTTCGGGTTGCTTTTCTTATATCATTATTTTGTAGTCTGCTTCACCGTGAACTTGAATGAAGACCCAGATTGTTATCTAATTTGTGAAAGTCATTGAGCTGCTGCTACGCGCACTAGAAGATTGTGTTGGTAGGATTTTGTACTATTTGTTGAGTTCTTCCATTGTCTAGCTGATTCAGAATTTGGGTCAGGCCAGTGGACAAAATATGCTTATTTGCATGGTTACTAGTGTATGTCGGTCATGCATCTGAAGCCACTTACTTTTCAGGATTTTTAGGATGGCGGCTAAGCTTCTCTTTAATGTTGCTTTCTCTGAAATATTTTTTAGTACAGTTGGTGATTCTGTTTCTGCCTGATGACTTGTTGTATTATTGTTCCAGTTTCCAGAATAAGCTAATGGAAACTGTATTTGGGTAGACATGATTTCAGGTCTGATTGCAACCATTTTATTCTTCTGTTTTCCATATTTAGAAATCTAGCCTCTATTCCAATTATTACGACAATTCAGCTTTTGAAGTGTATTTCTTCTACAGGAAAGTTTCATCTATACCTTAAGATAAAAAGTACCTGATGATGAACCATACCATAGCAATCTTCAGTTATAAAAATTGGCTATGTTATCTAGAATTTTTATATTTTTCTTTACTGTGAACATTTGTGAACCTTTGCTGGACTGCTTGCCCTGGATAAATAGTAGGGCATGATAATTGGTAAATATAGGAGCTGCATAGGAAAATTGACTGCCACAAAAAGAGTTATATTGGCAATGGTTTCTGCATTTAGTATAAAATATTTTAGTTGAAAGATTGCTTCAAATCTAAAGTCAGAAGTGGCAAGTATGTTGTCATCACGGCACCACATAGGTACATATGATCAGCCAAACATAGGCACATAGGATTACTACTCAGTTTTTCTGCATATGCATCTAGCAGCAACTCTTTTGTGTTCTCGTCTTAAATTTCCTATTCAAGTAGTTCAAGCAAATGGTTTCAAGTGGTGTGAAGGCTCCCAGTCAATGTTTGGTTTACAAATTTAAGAATTAGCATCGGTAGTTTAGATGAGCACCATGTGTACATACTCATCTCCCTGTTGTCTATATTACATTGTTTCAAATTTGAAAGTGCTTTAGGTAATTCTTGGGTGCCTTGTGGAACGTTTCAATTTCAGGCATCATTCCTAAATTGTTTGGCGTCCATGAATTTCTCGATGAGGTTGTTATGCACCACACTGCATCATGTAGGATTTTGGCGCTCGTGATCTTTCTTGCTTAGGTGACCTGCCCCAATCCTTCTTCCCCTCCCCAATCAGGTTTGTCGTGTGTTCTGGTTTAGATTTAACATGATTTTTTGATTTACTGTGTTTTGTGTGAGTGGCACCATGATTGGATTTTTGGAGAAATGGGTATTGTTGCTTCACTGCTATATGTGGTTGATGCTTGGTTCAGAAAGGAACAAGTTCTAGAATTGGTAAAAGTGTCCTAGGTTCGAGTCAAATTGCTTTAGCCCATCTTTCATATTTTTTCAGGATGCGTGCATCATAGGATGTGTATGGAAGCACAAAAGTACTATCAACAATAAAAAGGGTCGTTTCACATTTGTATCGAAACTATACATTTAAGAGCTTAGCAAGAGAATACTGTTCCAGGAGAAGAATTAATGCTCTGTTTTTTGCATATGCATGCAACAACAACTCTTTTGTATTCTAGTTCAAGAAAATGTTTACTATGTCAAGTGAGGAATAGAATTGAAGAAACAATGCAACTTTCATAATGTAATATGTAATACGTACAATTTTTTGGGGTAGTCTGCGTTGCTAGAAAGCTCCTGTTTAGATACAGTAATCTGCACTAAGCTTCATGATTCATAGAAAGAAAAGAACTCCATAAAGCTTCAGATTCTTGTTATGTTGTGATTTTGTGAGATTTATGTAGGTATTTTTTTAATACCTATGAATTTTTGAACTGAGACCATCTTGAAAAATATGCTTCCAGCTGTTGTTGATTTGTGTTGCCTTAGCAATCCTGCTGTTTCCCCTAAAAAATGTTGTACACAGGCTGGTTGTGACCAATTGGTAAAGAGCCCGATGTTATGAATGGGAATATCAAACAAATTAAATATCGTTCTTGTGATTCTAACGGGTAACAACTCATTAATATTTAGCGCGATATGATAGTGGTGGTATTAGATTATGATACATGGTGTGATTCTTATTGTTTTCTCTCAGTAATATCTTCTTATTGTTCAATACTATGATCCACAGTGTGATACTGAAAACCTTGATTACTGTCGTATTACAGTTTGTTGCAGTTCTATTTTTCCTTGAGATTGTGGTTATAACATATATTATATTTTCAGCTTTTAGAATAAAGTGTGTATATCTTGGTTTGAGTTGCCCGCTGAGGGAGTTCTGGATTAGGGGGTGTCCGGATGGTCGGACTAAGACCTTTGGCCGGACTCCTGGACTATGAAGATACAAGATTGAAGACTCTGTCCCGTGTTCGGATGAGACTTTCCTTGGCGTGGAAGGCAAGCTTGGCGATGCGATATGAAGATCTTCTCCCATTGTAACCGACTCTGTGTAACCCTAACCCTCTCCGGTGTCTATATAAACCGGAGAGTTTTAGTCCATAGGATGAACAACAATCATACCATAGCCTAGCTTCTAGGGTTTAGCCACTACGATCTCGTGGTAGATCTACTCTTGTACTATCCATATCATCAATATTAATCAAGCAGGAGTAGGGTTTTACCTCCATCGAGAGGGCCCGAACCTGGATAAAAATATCGTGTCCCTTGTCTCCTGTTACCATCCGCCTAGACGCACAGTTCGGGACACCCTACCTGAGATCCGCCGGTTTTGACACCGACATTGGTGCTTTCATTGAGAGTTCTGCTGTGTCGTCACTATCAGGAAGGATGCCGCATCCCGTCTTTAAAGACAGCGTCGTTGCTAAAGGAGCATTGGCTGTCGGCCAAACTCTCCGGCTAGGCAGGTTTTTGATGATCGCCTGTCCGGCCGTCGCGCCGACGATGACCTCTCGGGCCATCGAAGGCAATCTTCACATCAGCTCGGAGCTTGCCGAGCAGTTAGATCCGACGGAGCTCCTCTCCCTGAACGAGCTCTTGGATCGCATCGCGGTCCTGGGAGTCACTATAGATTATGGCCAGATTGGGCTTAAACCCGATCAGAGAGAGATTGACTCTTCCCAGGTCACCCATCACGTCGAAGTGGTGGAAGAACAATGCGGCGAGTCTTCGCCCGCCCTAAGGACCAGATGTGTCCGGATTCCCGATCCCTTCAAGCCGGACACCCGCGAAGGGGAGGATGTCGCCCAAACCCTGAACCTAAAGTCAGGTAGCAGGCCTGATCTATTGAATAATGTCCAAGAAAGCAAGTTTCCGAATTCGGAAACCGCTTGGCCCCTGAATCTCACATCGGGCAAGGTTCCGGATTTAATTCCACCCGCCCACCCAACTATGCGGGATTTATCCCAAATACGGCAAGAGCCTGGGGAAACAGTACACCACTACTGGGCCAGATTCTTCCTGGTTATGAACAGGATAAAGGACTGCCGCGAGAAAGAAGCAATTTCACTCTTCTGTAACAACTGCACGGACATCAGAATCCTCAACGCCATAAGTCGCCGTGAAATTACACGATTCGCCGACTCGACATCCATAGTACGAAAGTACTGTGCGACCGAAAGCGTTCGGAAAACTGAAGATAAATTCTGGGACAATCCGGCCCCGAATACAACACGAGTCCAAAAAAAAGGGCGCACTATCGCCAGGCATCTGAGCCAAACATTAAAAAACAAAAACCCTCTACAGGGTACGGGACCGTACTGGAAGGATGGCTCAATGGACCCTGTAAAATTCATAATTCAGGGGAAGCCACACCAACGCATAGCCTTAGAGCATGTTGGATACTCCGGCAGGTGGCCCGAAGTGGCGAGGAGCTTCTAACTCCAGCACCCGAAGAGTACCTCCCCAGTACGGTCTCGACAGTCTTTGAGACCTTCACATCAAACAATGCAAGGAAACAAACGCTCCGCAACCTTGCCGAGGTCTACCAAGTAGCAACAATAAACCCATTGAGTGACACGGCTATCACCTTTAATGCCAGTGACGAACCTAAATTCCGGACAGCCCGAGCACCAGCCGCATTGGTCCTCAGTCCGATAGTGGACGGCTTCCGACTTACAAAGGTACTCATGGACGGCGGCAGCGGACTAAACCTCATCTACGAGGAAACCCTGCGAAAAATGGAAATTGACTGGAGCCGCATTGAGCGAAGCAATACAACTTTTAGAGGAATAATTCCAAGCCGGGAAGCGTGCTGTTTAGGAAAAATCACACTAGATGTGGTGTTCGGCACGTCGGATAATTACAGATTCGAGGAGGTCACGTTTCAAGTGGCCTCGTTCAGCAGCGGATAGCACGCTCTGCTAGGGCGAGAAGCATTTACAATTTTCCAAGCCATACCCCATTACGGGTACATGAAGCTCAAAATGCCTGGACCCAACGGAATCATCACTCTCGCAAGTGATCCGGACATAGCGCTCCACGCTGAAAACAAGACAGCCGCACTGGCCCTGGAGGCATTATCTGAGGCCCTAGCGGCCGAGGAACTAACTGCGTTGCGCTCTACGGTGGACAGGGACAATGTGATACTAGACAAGAGATCCAAGTCCACCTCTTTCAAACCAGCAGACGAAATAGTCAAATTCCAAGTCCATCCAACGGACCCTACAAAAACGGCCTCCATCGGGGCACAACTAAAACCCGATGTAGACGCCGCACTCAGAGACTTCCTGCGAGAAAATTGGGACATTTTCGCCTGGCACCCCTCAGATATGCCAGGAATCCCACGCAAGTTGGCTGAGCACAGCCTGAACATCCTAAAAGGGTCTAAACCCATCAAGTAGACTCTACGGTGTTTTTCCGAACCCAAGAGACAAGCCATGGGAGAGGAGCTAGCAAAACTGCTGGAAGCCGGATTCATCAGAGACATAAAACATCCGGACTGGCTAGCAAACCTGGTGATGGTACCAAAGAAGGACAAATCTTGGCGCCTATGTGTCAATTTCAAAGACCTAAATAAGGCCTGTCCAAAGGACCCTTTCCCACTCCCCCGGATTAATCAAATCATCGACGCCACCGCAGGACACGACTCATTGTGTTTCCTCGATGCATACTCTGGCTACCACCAAATCAAGATGGCAGAGTCAGACCAAGCCGCAACGGCATTCATCACCCCATACGGCCCATTCTGCTTCAACACGATGCCCTTCGGGCTCAAAAACGCCGGCGCAACATATCAGCGCATGATTCAGACATGTCTGGCCAACCAGATCGGCAAAACAGTTGAAGCATACGTAGATGACGTGGTCGTCAAAACAAAACACGTCGATACTCTAGTGGACGACTTGAGGCTCACGTTCGACAATCTCCGAACATATGACATTAAGCTCAACCCGGAAAAATGCGTTTTCGGCGTACCAGCCGGAAAGCTCTTGGGCTTCATCGTATCCGGTAGAGGAATTGAAGCAAACCCAGCCAAGATCCGAGCTCTGTCACAATTGGATACCCCAAAGGACCTCAAACAAATACAAAAATTGACAGGATGCGTGGCGGATCTAAGCCGCTTTATCTTCCGCTTAGGAGAAAAGGCATTACCCCTCTATCGCCTCCTGCGGCGCACCGACCACTTCGAGTGGACGGATGTCGCCACGGCCGGACTCGAAGAAATAAAAGCCATACTGGCAACAAATCCGGTCCTGGCCGCGCCCAACACGGGCGAACCAATGCTATTATACATCGCGGCAACCCATCAAGTTGTAAGCGCGGTGCTCATCGTCGAACGAGAAGCGGACGGAGACAAGTTCCCCCTCCAAAAACCAGTGTACTACGTATCCACTGTACTAACTCCATGCAAGTCACGGTACCCGCATTATCAAAAGATAGCGTACGCAATGTTCATGGCATCCCGGAAGCTGCGACACTACTTTCAAGAGTGCTCCATAACAGTGGCATGCGAAGTACCCCTTAATGATATTATAAACAACCACGACGCAACGGGCCGGATTGCCAAATGGGCCATCGAGCTCCTCCCGTTCGACATAAATTACAAGCCAAGGCGAGCTATTAAGTCGCAGGTTTTGGCCGACTTCATCCCCGAATGGACTGAAGCCAAACTCCCTAAAGAGTACGGCGCATACTCCAACTGGATCATGCACTTTGACGGCTCCAAAATGTTCGCTGGCCTGGGGGCTGGCGTCGTTCTGACGTCCCCAACCGGAGATACAGTCCAATACGTACTTCAGATAATGTACACGGATTCCAACAACGCAGCAGAATACGAGGCCCTTTTACATGGCCTCCGGATGGCAGTCTCCATGGGCATTCAGCGCCTAGAGGTCCGCGGGGATTCAAACCTCGCAATATCCCAAATAAATGGAGACTTCGACGCCAAGGATCCGAAAATGGCAGCTTACCGCAACGCCATCTTAAGGATGTCAGCTCGGTTTGAGGGGCTTGAATTTCATCACATAGCCCGGGAAAATAACCAAGCAGCAGACGTGTTGGCACGCATTGGCGCCAAGCGCGAGGCCGTCCCTCCCAACATCTTCCTAGAAAGGCTGTTCAAGCCATCTGTATCATGGGAAGGAGAATCTGGCAACAATAGCCCGGACACAACTACACTGCCCCTCACCGAACATTCTGACACAGTTGGGGGCTCCGCCAACAAAACAACACCGTCAGCCCACGCAATAATGGAAGTCATTGCCCCTTGGACAGAACCATTCCTAGCCTACCTAACTAGGCAGGAACTTCCCGAGGACCAAAACGAGGCCCGCTGCATAGTGCGGCGATCTAAAGCCTACAAAGTCCACGAGGGAGAGCTTTACAAGAAAAGCACAACCGGAGTCCTTCAAAGGTGTATCTCCGAAGAGGAAGGGTGAGACCTTTTGGCTGAAATTCATGCCGGACTCGGTGGGCACCACGCCGCAGCCCGGGCCCTTGTAAGCAAGGCCTTCCGTACCAGATTTTATTGGCCAACGGACCGTGCAGACGCTCAGGACTTAGTGCAACGATGTGTTGGTTGCCCGTTATTCGCCAACCAAAGCCACATGCCGCCTACCGCCCTACAAACTATACCCATTACCTGGCCTTTCGCAGTCTGGGGGCTTGACATGGTCGGACCCCTTAAAGGAGGAACCCATAAGCAAAAATATCTACTGGTCATGGTGGACAAATTCACCAAATGGATAGAAGCCAAGCCTGTAAAGACGGCCGAATCCGGACCAGTGATAAACTTCATATCCGGGGTCGTACACCGTTACGACTTCCCCCACAGCATCATAACCGACAACGTCAAACTTCACGGCCGATGAAGTCAAACTTTGGTGCAAAAACATGGGCATCAAGCTCGACTATGCTTCAGTCTATCACCCTCAAACTAACGGTCAAGTCGAATGGGCCAACGGTCTCATTATGAGCGGCATCAAACCCAGACTAGTGCGATCCCTCAAGGAATCTAACACGCACTGGGTAGAGGAGCTTGACTCCGTACTCTGGGGGCTGCGGACCACGCCGAATCGCACTACCGGATTCACACCATTTTTTATGGTATACGGCGCAGAGGCAGTACTGCCATGCGACATAATCCATGACTCACCTCGAGTGCGCATGTACGAAGAAAGAGAAGCCGAGCTCGATCGGCAGGACAACTTGGACGCATTAGAAGAGGAGCGCGACGTGGCAAAAGCTCGTTCCGCATTCTATCAACAGCAGGCTCGAAGATACCAAAACAGAGAAGTACGGGCCAAAACCTATAACGTTGGCGAACTAGTTCTACGCCTGGCGGACAAGAAAAAGGATAAATTAAAGCCCAAATGGGAGGGCCCCTTCATAATCGACCAAGTACTGACCGGGGAGCATACCGTCTGCGAAACGCATCGGATAACCGACTCGAGCTGAACCCATGGAACGCAGCACGCCTACGAAGATTCTACGCCTAGCACCGGACTCCGTGTTTGTTTCCTTTCTCTGTCCCTTTGTTTTATTTTTTATTTTTATTTTTTATTGGCAGTCCGGGATTTTGTTCCTTCTCCCTACCCTTTTTCTTCTCCCAAGCCCTTAGGGGCTTGCCTGTGCATTGTTCGCACATACCCGATGCGCTACCCGCGCTCATAATACCTGGGGGCTTCTTTACCAAGAAGTTTATATAAAACGGGCCTCATGCCCAAATCATGTGTGATGCTTCCGCATGAACCTTTTATACACCATTATATGCATCGATATGACTTAAGTTTTGGCCAAGCTGGGTTGCCTGGCTCCTGTGCTTACCCCTACGTTCCCGTTCGTTCGGCTAGGTGGTAAAGGGAGCACCTCTGCGATTGTTACTGCCGGGTCAGCCGGATGTGTACCTCAGACTGGGTGAAGCCGAAAGCTAGCGTTCTTAAGGGAATATTCAGTCGGTGAACTAAAAGATGATCTTTCGTATTTATTCATTTGCCCCCAGATGCTTTTCTGCTCTTTCTGGCAGTTCGGACATGCACTTTAGGGCATGCCTCCCAGGGAAAGGAACCCCTAACGGAACTATTCTCCCTGGAAGATGTTTCTTACTAACTAGGTAATATAACATAACTAGTTGGGCACTTGTCTGCTAAAGCACTTATGACCCCTACGCCTTGTCTCCATGCATGCCCCGGTTCTTACATAATCGAGAGGGTATTCGGACACACTCCAGACTATAGGGTCCAGAGGTCGAAGCGAAAAGGTCCGCAATGACAAACGATCTACAATCCGGCTAGAAGGGATTTTTTATGTCATTTTAAATTACAGAGTCAATCCGACTCGGCATATTCTTCTTCAATACCATCCAACAGGCGGTCTAATTTACAGTCCTGTTGGGAATACTTTGCAGCCAGCTCCACCTGGCCATATGCTAAGCTGATTGGGATCTCCTTTTCGTCCGGACCTATCGGGCCGACCTCGCCCATGTGGTTTGGGTTAGCCTTCGTGTACCGAGTCTTCACCATGGCCCAGGCCTCCCTGGCACCTTGACGGCAAGCCGATATCTTCCACAACCGGAAGCGCTGCCTCACTCCCTCCAGCTTCTTTGTAAGCTCCTCAAGGCCTTCGGGCACGGAGAGGGATGGCCACATAGCCTGGATGACGCTTTGCATTGCCTGCCGAACTCGTTCGTGTAGTCGCAACAGCTCGGGAAGAAGGTCTCCCGTTGAACCGGGCATTTCCTTCGCAGGACGACCTGTCAGCAGACCTACAGACATAGCTCTGTCAATCGACTTCATCGTCGAATTCTTTTTTAGAAGATTCGTTCAAGCACTTACTAAATATGCCGCGTCGAAGTCGTCGATTCTCCTCCACGGCAGAAGACAGCTGAATACGAACATCTTTCAGTTCCTCGCCCAGCTGGGTATTGGCGTCTTGAAGCTTGTTCTTCTCTTGCCTCACCCTCGTCAGCACGCTCTCGCCAGCCTTTAGTTGGCTTAGGAGTTGTTGCTTGTCCAGATTTACTCCGGCCCCATCTACATTATTATCGTCAGGGTTGCACACCTGCCGCATTTCAAAACGGAATTATCTTTCGAAGCATATATTACCTGCGGGCGTCCCCTTGACATTTTCTGAAGTGGCCAATGCGGCCTCAAGCTGGGCCTTGCACTCTTCGAGCTCCTGGGACAATTGCGTATTCTTCTTTGTAAGACACTGCATAGCACATGATCCTTCAAACAGTTATCTTCACTGTTTCAAGTCTCGGGGGCTACTGACATATATAACCTTCAATTCTACTCACCTGTATGTCTTTCACATACTGCTCCGTGGCTCTGGCTAGACCATTTTGAGCAGCACGGAGATACGCATCTCCTGTATTAAAGGCGTCCAACGCCTCTGGGGAAAAACACGCGTCACGAAGAACAGTCCAGCGACGCCTGTGGTTCAGGGCACTCTCCACCTCTGAATTGGTGGCAGATAGCCCGTCGGCGTCCTCTGTCGGAGGAGCGCCCGAGGCGCGCCCCATGTCCGCCTCTGCTTCCGGACCCAGCCTCGAACCTTGGCCGGCGGACATAGTCCGGCGGGCTCTCTTCTTTCTAAGAAAATCATGAGCATTAGTAAGACTCAAGGGCATAAACCCTAGGCGTTAAATTCGCACGTCGTACCATTGCGCCGGAATCTCGATCTGGTCCGCACTTCTTTTTGGCCCGCCTGGCTTCAGCGGTCCTTGTTGGCTACCCACCGTGGGCTCGGCCTTCCGCCTCAAGGATTTACCCTGCGAAACGCTATTAGTTTACGGCATGCAAAATAAAGCATGAGAATACTGGGACTTCGGTCTTAGTTACCTTTGAGGTTGGAAGTAGTCCGGGATAGTCGGCCGTGATGTCTACTAAGGAGTTGTCCTTGCTCAATTGATGAAATACTCCATCAATCAACTGCACGCATAAGTCCGGATCTTCTTGGGAGTCCGGATCGAGGGACCGTTCCGGGTCCTCGGGTTGTGGAGCAGGGCTGTTTATTTCCTTCACAGCATGGCGCAACTCCTGCGTTTAAAAATTACTAGACTAAGTACTCAACTACGGGAATTTCAAAAGAGGATAGGCAAGTGAAAGTGTCCGCTCACCCAACTAGGTGGATTGTACATGGAGAATCCGCCTTCTGGGTTGACACGGAGGAATTCTTCCTCTTTCCCCTTGTACAAAGCGGATAAGATTCTCGTTAAAGTGGCGGCCGAATCTGGCCCCTTGCGACCGCACCGGGTAGCGTCATCCTCCCCGTTGAAATCCCACATGGGGTGGCCTCTGTATTGAAGCAGCTGCACCCCTCGCGTCATGCATATGGCCATGACCTTGATCATGGTCAGTCCGGAATGAGCCAACAACCTTATCCGGCTCATCAGGTACACGACGTCCCTGTCAGCTTCCCTCTGAGGGTTTCGCGGGCGCCAACTCAGGCGCTTCTTCAACGGGGCATTATTGAACTCGGGGAGGCCGATCCGTACAGGGTCCGGCAGGGGGATGTCATCTATATAAAACCACTCCGAGGGCCAGTCTTTGAACGCCCTCTTTGGGGTACAGGATAGATATCCGGTCCCGGCGATGCGCCATAGTTCGGCTCCGCCCACCTGATAAATAGACCCCTCCTGAGAATGGGGCACAAGGCAAAACAACCTCTTCCACAGTGTGAAATGGGCCTCAACACCCAAGAACAGCTCGCAGAGGGGCACGAAACCCGCGATGTGCAAAATGGAGGCGGGCGTGAGGTTATGTAGCTGGAGGCCGTAGAACTCCAGCAACCCTCGGAGAAACGGATGAATTGGAAATCCTAGTCCTCTCATCAAATAAGGGACTAAGCATACCCGCTCTCCTTGAGAGGGATTGGGGACGCCCTCCACCTGCTCTCCGCCGCTATAGGCGGCAATCCCAGCTCGAACTGGGACCATATATGCTGGGGGGAGAAGCCCCTTGGACCGAAGCACTACTAACTCGCTATGTGGGACGGAACACCGCCCCCAATCTCCGGGCCGAGGGCTGGAGGGGCGAGAGGAGGAGCGGCACTGACTGGCCATGATGGAATGGATCTCTGTCAGAGGCGCTCTGATGAAGACTCGCGGAGGGAAGATGGTGCAAATTGGATCTAAATCCCCGTCTCTTTTATGGGC
>NC_041385.1:439534706-439591619 GCF_002162155.2 Triticum dicoccoides
GGGGTAAGTAAAAAAGAAAATCCCCTGGCTTTTCGCATTTGTTTGACACGTGGAAGATGGTCATTATGGGGCACAGAAGCCGAGGAGGACAACACGCACTAGAAGCCGGACACTATTCGACGGATACATGGAATTTGAAGGAGAACCCGCCTTGCAATGCCGAAGACAACTTGCGCGCCGGACTCATCGTCATTGAAGCCTGGTTCGGGGGCTACTGAGGGAGTCCTGGATTAGGGGGTGTCCGGATGGCCGGACTCCTGGACTATGAAGATACAAGATTGAAGACTCTGTCCCGTGTCCGGATGGGACTTTCCTTGGCGTGGAAGGCAAGCTTGGCGATACGATATGAAGATCTCCTCCCATTGTAACCGACTCTGTGTAACCCTAGCCCTCTCCGGTGTCTATATAAACCGGAGAGTTTTAGTCCATAGGACGAACAACAATCATACCATAGGCTAGCTTCTAGGGTTTAGCCACTCCGATTTCATGGTAGATCTACTCTTGTACTACCCATATCATCAATATTAATCAAGCAGGAGTAGGGTTTTACCTCCACCGAGAGGGCCCGAACCTGGGTAAAAACATCGTGTCCCTTTTCTCTTGTTACCATCCGCCTAGACGCACAGTTCGGGACCCCCTACCCGAGATCCGCCAGTTTTGACACCGACACCCGCAAAACCATTTTTATGAGCTTGCGTCCCATTAGAATAGAGTGTGTATATCTTGATTTGAGGTACCTTTCAAACTAATTTTTAGAAGCTTGCACATTTCTATTTGGGAATGAGATTTCTCTACTAAATATGTGATTCTCACTTCTGAGTGGTAGATTCTTTGTTCTTTTTGTCATCTACTTTGACTTGTTGACATGTATATATCTAAGGAGCAGAAGGTGAAAGTGCAAATCAAAATCTCTATTTTGAAATGTGATGTTCTCTACTAAATATGATTATCACTTTTGTGTGGTAATTTTCTGAGCCTATAAATTTCTTTGATGGAGCAAACTCCTATGGTTGCTGATCAATCACAATATTGACCATGAACTTTTTGCCCATCTCCGTGGTTAGTACTTCCAGAATTCGAGTGGCACGTACTGTCGCACAGAGTAAGTGTCTTGCTGATGCTCTCTACGACACTAACTCATGGATTAATGTTTGTCTCTGTTTTTTGTTAGGTTGTTTTGCGTATACCCCTTTGCTACTATGTGGTATTTCATTGAAGCTGACATCGCAAGAGGAAACAGAGGATATATTCGTGATCAGCGCATTGGTGTCTAAGGCTGCTTCCTGTAGTTTTTGTCACTGCGCCGACAAGTGAGATAACAAACATGGATATATCAGTGTAGATAATTGTATCTTTATTTTCCGATTAATTTAAGGTACTCACATATATAATGGTTACAATGCTCTATAATACCCACATAATTGTTGGTTCTAATTGGATTTTTGCACCACAACTTGACAAGTCTACTATCTTGTTCAGTAAAAAATATCAAGAATGATGTTCGGAAAGCTATGCTGGACCAGATAGGACTGGCTCGTGAGACTTGGAATGAAAGATACCCGGGGCTCCTGGTGTATGTGGGACAATCAAGAACAAAAGTCTTTGCGTATCTGAAGGATAGAATTTGGCAACGTATACAATGGTGGAAGGAAAAGATGCTAAGCAAGGCAGCGAAGGAGATTCTGATAATGGCTTGCGCCCAGGCCATACCCACTTTTGCCATGTCAGTTTTGACCTTACAAAGGGGCTATGTGAAAATCCATTTTTTTATATGTAAGGATCTAAGTTCTTGGCGTGTGTGTTTGTCTAGACAGAAGATTACTAAAAAGATACACGTATTTTTAGTGGCATGATTTTGAACTCTATTCTACCAAATCATGATTTTGAACTCTATTCTACAAAATTCAAATGTGTATGTACATCTTATTGTAGACAAAGACAACAAGCCCCATGGTTTTTCCTAACTAAGAGATTAAATTTGTGTGTCATATGTGCTTTCCTGTAACTAAATCAACTAAACCATCGATTTATTTTCATCGCTAACATGGAATCAGCAGGTCTCTGCGCCATTTGGTGCACCGGGAGCTGGTCTTATCTTTTGACGACCCAAATATCGGGTCAGTTTGAGCTGCCATTATATTGTCAACAAAGTATTAAAAATCACACCAAATCAGTTTCAGTTTTGAGTATATGCTGGAATCTTTCACCAAATCAAACTGTTGAAGCAGTTCGTTGCCCTTGTTATTCCTTCACCATCATAGACTGTAGCTAGTGCCTACTTTTTGGAACGCATTAGCCATGTTAACAAATTGAAATACATCTCCGAGTTGACCTTCACATACATGCTCTAAATATTTGCCCATCTTTGCTTAACGTGTAAATGGATATAGTGGTATATGAAACTCAAATTGTTTCTTTGAACTGCAGATGGAGTCGATTCAAGCACCACATGCTGGAAATACTGCACCATAGTGACATAAGGGGCATCACATTCAGGAAACCTAATGATTCCATATACACCTTCCAATGCCTGATTGCATGTGCCAACAAGATGGAATATGATCTAGGCATTAGCATACATAACTGAGGGATGCATATCCTCTGCCTTTGTGCAACAAAGGCACCAAAGGCATGGCATTGTTGGCTGCATGATCAGGATTTGATGGTCATGATGTAAACTGGAGTGAAATAAAGCATTTGGTGCTTCTCAGGAGATTCTGAAACCCTCTGGCATACCCCAAACCGTTCGATTCTGGATATAATGGTCAAAAGGTGCCTAATGACAATGAATTCCATAGGATCAGAAATTGAGAGGATGTGAGGGATTTTGTAAAGTTAGTAATATATCGGTAGTCTACCATATAGCAATCTCCGTTTGTTCAATCTGTCTGTAGGTTGTAAAGTGAAAAGAGCTACGAGATTGGGTTGTAGATATGAGTACAACCTGAGTGCCTCGATGTATATTCGAGAAACAAGGGCTAACAAAAACAAAGAAAGGAAATTTTCAGTATATCATTACTCATCAGTGCATGTTCTTTGTGTCATGAATGATTGTGATGTTTGTGGTCTTCTCTTTTCTGTTTCTTGATTTGTATTGGATATGCTACTCACATCTTTGAACATGCATAGGGCCTTTCAGTCTTTAACCCTGACTATAAAAATCCATTGATGGAAGCTGGGGAGGGCCGAGGTGAACATCCGTACCCTAGGTCTAAGCCATCGAGATGGTAGAGACGATGTTTCCATGTCATCTACTCAGCCGGACAAGGCATATAAAAACCATGGATCCTTACTCCCCAGGCCGCCAAATGATCACAGTGATGTCTACGACCTCCTCCTAGATGTATTAATCTCAATCTCATGTTTGCTTTTCTTCCCTTTTCTCTTCTAATGATGTAATTTCTTTTACTAAGATAACACCATGTTTGTTGTAATGCCTTATTTGATGTAAGATCCCTTTTTTACTTTGAATGAATTTACTGCGTATATTTCTTATTTAGTTTAGTTCATCATTCAGAGAAGGTAGACTATTTTTGTCCTTCACCGGTTAAATGATCATTGCATAGTCCTTCACAAGTTAAATGAGCATTGCGTAAAAGTATGTCTAAGTTCTCTTTCTTCAAGTGCTTCAAGTAAATGAAATTGTCTATTTCGAATTTAATACCTTTTAATAATAATCATAATGAGAGAGGGGTATGCTCTTCTCTCTCTCTCTCTCTCTCTCTCTCTCTGGGCAAATGTTACTTTAGACAACATGTACTAAGAAAGAAAAACTCTGGATATGTGTTTGAATGGCACAAAAAGAGTTCGTAGTTCTTACTCATACTTGAAACACGTGAGGCTCTGCAAATTAAACCATGTTTTTTTCAAGGCGCATATGGATTTAGCAGACCACAACAAAACCGACTATATATACATGGTCTGTCCTTAGTAAAGGAAACTATTTTCATCGCGAACATGGCTTTGGTTGAAGGTTCTTGCAGCATGAAACTATTTTCATCGACAACATGTCTTCCGCAGGTCTCTGCGCCATTTGGCGCAACGGGTCAACTAGTATACTAAGAAAGTAAGTAGGTGTCAATCGCATATATGATGTAAAAGCTAAGCAATGCAAGACAACATGCATGACATGAGTAATATAACCCTGCCAAGTTTGAGCAAAGACCTCAGGGGGGAAATAGTACCGGTCATCTGTCTCTAAATCCTCCTCTAAGGAGCTATCTGTAACCAGCAAGATGCCTGCTTTAGCAGGTAGCATTGTGTGCTCTGAATACCTTGTTTTCACTCCAGATACTTCCATCACCGCTTCAAATGGCTGATGCACAGGAAGAGTAGTTGAATATACAAACGTTGTCGACAAATGGAACTCGTAATACAAAAAAAAGATAGCATGATATAATTCACATATATGATGATTGGCTAAACAACATGGCATTGCATAATTCACATATATAATGCCTTGCAGCTAGATAGCATTGCATAATTAACATATATAATGTCTTGCAACAAGATGGCATTGCATAATTCACATATATGGTAATTAGACACTAAGCAGGTGGCATTCACACAAAGCATGTCTAAACTAAGCCAATGACATAGCAATGCAATACCCCATACGAACGATATGAGCAACATAACCCTGCCAAGTTAGAGCATACACCTCGGGGGGGGGGGGATAGGACTGGTCATCTATCACCGAATCCTCCTGTGAGGAGCTATCCGTAACCAGCGAGATATGCGCTTTGTCAGATAGCATAGTCTGCTATGAAGACCTTGTTTTAACTTCAGAATTTTCCATCACCTTGTCAAATGGCTGATGCACACGAAGAGTAGTTGAATGTACTAAAATTGTTGACAAATGTAATACGTAATGAAAGAAAATAGGATGGCATGATATAATTCACATATAAGATGACTGGCTAAGCAGGATGGCATTGCAAAATTCACATATATGATTCCTGGCTAAACAAGATGGTGTTGGGTAATTCACATATACGATAAAGAAACTAAACAAATGGCAATCACACAAAGCATGTATAAACTAAGCAGATGACATATTTGATGTATAAAGTAAGCAATGCAAGGCACCATATGCATGATATTACCAACATCAGCATGCCAAGTTAGAGCGAAGACCTCAGGGGGTAAATAGGAGTGGTCTTCTCCTTCTGAATCCCCCTCAGAACAGTTATCTTCCTCTTGATTACAATCCGAAATGGGTGGAGGGGGGCTGCCTTTTGCGCCCACCATGGAGCGACTTCTGCATGAAATTTTATTGCACGCAAGGCTCGTCTCTTTTGCTCTACATGTTCAGTTCCATTGTGTACAATAACTGACATGCATAGGAACAAAACATAGTGAGATTATTTAAGGAGTGCATGCAGAAATCCAGAGTGATGGTAGCAACCTATGGATAGACCCAAAACCAATGATAGCAGGCAGATAATGGCTTCAGTTAAAAAATACAGATAATGGCTTCTTCACTGTGGTTTTCCCACCCAACATGAAACTCATAGTAGACACTAGAGATTAACAATATAGTAGATAGATACTATTGATTGCGGCCCCGATATGTACCCCACAACCATTTAAAAACTCAAGTTTGAGCATTAGTTTGGAGCTAACTCAGAGTCTAATCGGTGAATAGGACGATAAAGTAGCATGTAATATTAAGCGATGCATAACGTAAGCATACACGAAAGAGTGCGACCTCTCTTGCGGAACCGTGTAGTCGTCGAGGTCATTTGCTCAGATGATGATGGTAATGCAGTTTTCATGGCTGCCGGCGGCAGAGAAGAAGATCCGAGGCGGCAAAAGACAGTCTGGAGGCCGGATCCCTGCTGTGGTGGACGCTTCTGTCATTGGAGCAGCTAAGCTGGGGTGGACGATGATGCAGCAGGAGCGGGACAAACCACACAAGGTTTTCATTGACGACTATCTGTAAGAGAAGTAATTCTCTAAGGGCTCATTTGAATTGGAGGATTCTAACAACGCATGGATAGGAAATACCCAGTAATAGGATAGGAATGTACGTGCAAAACAGAGAATTTTAAAACAAGGATTTCTGCAAATCTGGGTGTTTGGTTCACAAGAATTGGAAGATCATGTTGGAAATATGCCCTAGAGGCAATAATAAAAGCATTATTATTATATTTCCTTGTTCATGATAATTGTCTTTATTCATGCTATAATTTTGTTATCCGGAAATCGTAATACATGTGCGAATAACAGACATCAACATGTCCCTAGTGAGCCTCTAGTTGACTAGCTCGTTGATCAACAGATAGTCATGGTTTCCTGACTATGGACACTGGATGTCATTGATAACGAGATCACATCATTAGGAGAATGATGTGATGGACAAGACCCAATCCTAAACATAGCACAAGATCGTATAGTTCATTTGCTAGAGTTTTGCAATGTCAAGTATCTTTTCCTTAGACCATGAGATCGTGTAACTCCCGGATACCGTAGGAGTACTTTGGGTATGCCAAACGTCACAAAGTAACTGGGTGACTATAAAGGTAGACTACGGGTATCTCTGAAAGTGTCTGTTGGGTGACATGGATCAAGACTGGGATTTGTCACTCCGTATGACGGAGAGGTATCACTGGGCCCACTCGGTAATGCATCATCATAATGAGCTCAGAGTGACCAAGTGTCTGGTCACGGGATCATGCATTACGGTACGAGTAAAGTGACTTGCCGGTAACGAGATTGAACGAGGTATTGGGATACCGACGATCGAATCTCGGGCAAGTAACATATCGATAGACAAAGGGAATAGCGTACGGGGTTGATAGAATCCTCGACATCGTGGTTCATCCGATGAGATCATCGTGGAGCATGTGGGAGACAACATGGGTATCCAGATCCCGCTGTTGGTTATTGACCGGAGAGTCGTCTCGGTCATGTCTGCTTGTCTCCCGAACCCGTAGGGTCTACACACTTAAGGTTCAGTTACGCTAGGGTTGTAGGGATATGTATATGCAGTAACCCGAATGTTGTTCGGAGTCCCGGATGAGATCCCGGACGTCACGAGGAGTTCCGGAATGGTCCGGAGGTAAAGATTTATATATGGGAAGTCCTGTTTCGGGCATCGGGAGAAGTTTCGGGGTTATCGGTATTGTACCGGGACCACCGGAAGGGACCCGGGGGTCCACCGGGTGGGTCCACCTGTCCCGGGGGGGCCACATGGGCTGTAGGGGGTGCGCCTTGGCCTAATGGGCCAAGGGCACCAGCCCCACATAGGCCCATGCGCCTAGGGTTTGAAGGGGGAAGAGTCCTAGGAGGGGAAGGCACCTCCTAGGTGCCTTGGGGGGGAGGGAAACCCCCCTTGGCCGCCGCACCCCCTAGGAGATTGGATCTCCTAGGGCCGGCCACCCCCCCTTGGCCCTCCTATATATAGTGGGGGAGAGGAGGGACTTCATACCTGAACGCCTTGGCCTTTGGTTGCCTCCTTCTCCCTCTCCAACGCCTCCTCCACCTCCATAGTGCTTAGCGAAGCTCTGCCGGAGTACTGCAGCTCCATCAACACCACGCCGTCGTGCTGCTGCTGGTGCCATCTCCCTCAACCTCTCCTCCCTCCCTTGCTGGATCAAGAAGGAGGAGACGTGGCTGTTCCGTACGTGTGTTGAACGCGGAGGTGCCGTCCGTTCGGCGCTGGTCATCGGTGATTTGGATCACGTCGAGTACGACTACATCATCACCGTTCTTTTGAACGCTTCCGCTCGCGATCTACAAAGGTATGTAGATGCATCTAATCACTCGTTGCTAGATGAACTCCTAGATGATCTTGGTGAAACGAGTAGGAATTTTTTTGTTTTCTGCAACGTTCCCCAACAGTGGCATCATGAGCTAGGTCTATGCGTAGTTCTTCTTGCGCGAGTAGAACACAATTTGTTGTGGGCGTAGATTTGTCAACTTTCTTGCCGTTACTAGTCCTTTCTTGCTTCAGCGGTATTGTGGGATGAAGCGGCCCGGACCAACCTTACACGTACGCTTACGTGAGGCCGGTTCCACCGACTAACATGCACTAGTTGCATAAGGTGGCTGGCGGGTGTCTGTCTCTCCCACTTTAGTTGGAGCTGAATCGATGAACAGGGTCCTTATGAAGGGTAAATAGAAGTTGACAAATCACGTTGTGGCTTTAACGTAGGTAAGAAGACGTTCTTGCTAGAACCCTAATTCAGCCACGTAAAACTTGCAACAACAATTAGAGGACGTCTAACTTGTTTTTGCAGCAAGTGGTTTGTGATATGATATGGCCAAAGTTGTGATGAATGATGAATGATCTATATGTGATGTATGAGATGTTCATGCTATTGTAATAGGATTCACGACTTGCATGTCGATGAGTATGACAACCGGCAGGAGCCATAGGAGTTGTCTTTATTCTTTTAATGACCTGCGTGTCATCGAGAAACGCCATGTAAATTACTTTACTTTATTGCTAAACGCGTTAGCCATAGTATTAGAAGTAATAGTTGGCGAGCAACTTCATGGAGACACGATGATGGAGATCATGATGATGGAGATCATGGTGTCAAGCCGGTGACAAGATGATCATGGAGCCCCAAGATGGAGATCAAAGGAGCTATGTGATATTGGCCATATCATGTCACGTTTATTATTTGATTGCATGTGATGTTTATCATGTTTTGCATCTTGTTTACTTAGAACGACGGTAGTAAATAAGATGATCCCTCACAATAAATTCAAGAAGTGTTCCCCCTAACTGTGCACCGTTGCGACAGTTCGCTGTTTCAAAACACCACGTGATGATCGGGTGTTTTATTCAGACGTTCACATACAACGGGTGTAAGACAGATTTACACATGCAAACACTTAGGTTGACTTGACGAGCCTAGCATGTACAGACATGGCCTCGGAACACAGAAGACCGAAAGGTCGAGCATGAGTCGTATAGAAGATACGATCAACATGAAGATGTTCACCGATGTTGACTAGTCCGTCTCACGTGATGATCGGACACGGTCTAGTTTAACTCGGATCATGTAATACTTAGATGACTAGAGGGATGTCTAATCTAAGTGGGAGTTCACTAATAATTTGATTAGTTGAACTTAATTATCATGAACTTAGTCTAAAATCTTTGCAATATGTATTGTAGATCAAATGGCCAACGTAGTCCTCAACTTCAACGCGTTCCTAGAGAAAACTAAGCTGAAAGACGATGGCAGCAACTATACGGACTGGGTCCGGAACCTGAGGATCATCCTCATAGCTGCCAAGAAAGATTATGTCCTACAAGCACCGCTTGGTGACGCACCCGTTCTCCCTGCGGAACAAGACGTTATGAACGCTTGGCAGGCACGTTTCGATGACTACTCCCTCGTTCAGTGCGGCATGCTTTACAGCCTAGAGCCGGGGCTCCAAAAGCGTTTTGAGAGACATGGAGCATATGAGATGTTCGAAGAGCTGAAAATGGTTTTCCAAGCTCATGCCCGGGTCGAGAGATATGAAGTCTCCGACAAATTCTTCAGCTGTAAGATGGAGGAAAACAGTTCTGTCAGTGAGCACATACTCACTATGTCTGGGTTGCATAACCGCTTGACTCAGCTAGGAGTTAATCTCCCGGATGATGCGGTCATTGACAGAATCCTCCAGTCGCTTCCACCAAGCTACAAGAGCTTTGTGATGAACTTCAATATGCAGGGGATGGAAAAGACCATTCCTGAAGTATTTGCTATGCTGAAATCAGCAGAGGTAGAAGTCAGGAAGGAACATCAAGTGTTGATGGTCAACAAAACCACTAAGTTCAAGAAAGGCAAGGGTAAAAAGAACTTCAAGAAGGACGGCAAGGAGGTTGCCGCGCCCGGCAAGCAAGCTGCCGGGAAGAAGCCAAAGAATGGACCCAAGCCCGAGACTGAGTGCTTTTATTGCAAGGGAAGCGGTCACTGGAAGCGGAACTGCCCTAAGTACTTAGCGGATAAGAAGGCCGGCAAAACGAAAGGTATATGTGATATACATGTAATTGATGTGTACCTTACTAGTGCCCGTAGTGGCTCCTGGGTATTTGATACCGGTGCAGTTGCTCACATTTGTAACTCAAAGCAGGGGCTGCGGAATAAGCGGAAACTGGCAAAGGACGAGGTGACGATGCGCGTCGGGAATGGTTCCAAGGTCAATGTGATCGCCGTCGGCACGCTGCCTCTGCATCTCCCTTTGGGATTAGTTTTAAACCTTAATAATTGTTATTTAGTGCCAGCTTTGAGCATGAACATTGTATCGGGATCTCGTTTAATTCGAGATGGCTACTCTTTTAAATCTGAGAATAATGGTTGTTCCATTTTTATGAGAGATATGTTTTATGGTCATGCTCCTATGGTGAATGGTTTATTCTTTATGAATCTCGAACGTGATGCTACACATGTTCATAATGTGAGTACCAAAAGAAGTAAGGTTGATAATGATAGTCCCACATACTTGTGGCACTGCCGCCTTGGTCACATAGGTGTCAAACGCATGAAGAAGCTCCATGCTGATGGACTTTTAGAGTCTCTTGATTATGAATCATTTGACACGTGTGAACCATGCCTTATGGGTAAAATGACCAAGACTCCGTTCTCAGGAACAATGGAGCGAGCAACCGACTTATTGGAAATCATACATACTGATGTGTGCGGTCCGATGAGTGATGAGGCTCGCGGTGGCTATCGTTATGTTCTCACTCTCATTGATGATTTAAGTAGGTATGGGTATATCTACTTAATGAAACACAAGTCTGAAACCTTTGAAAAGTTCAAGGAATTTCAGAGTGAGGTTGAAAATCAACGTGACAGGAAAATCAAGTTTCTACGATCAGATCGTGGAGGAGAATACTTGAGTCACGAGTTTGGGGCACACTTAAGAAAATGTGGAATAGTTTCACAACTCACGCCGCCTGGAACACCTCAGTGTAATGGTGTGTCCGAACGTCATAATCGCACTCTGTTAGATATGGTGCAATCTATGATGTCTCTTACCGATTTACCGCTTTCTTTTTGGGGCTATGCTTTAGAGACTGCCGCATTCACTTTAAATAGGGCTCCGTCGAAATCCGTTGAGACGACACCGTATGAATTATGGTTTGGAAAGAAACCTAAGCTGTCGTTTCTAAAAGTTTGGGGATGCGATGATTACGTCAAGAAACTTCAACCTGAAAAGCTCGAACCCAAGTCAGAAAAATGCGTCTTCATAGGATACCCAAAAGAAACTATTGGGTACACCTTCTACCTCAGATCCGAAGGCAAGATCTTTGTTGCCAAGAATGGGTCCTTTCTGGAGAAAGAGTTTCTCTCGAAAGAAGTAAGTGGGAGGAAAGTAGAGCTTGATGAAGTATTACCTCTTGAACCGGAAAATGGCGCAACTCAAGAAAATGTTCCTGAGGTGCCTGCACCGACTAGAGAGGAAGTTAATGAAAATGATCAAGATACTTCTGATCAAGCCCCTACTGAAATTCGAAGGTCCACAAGGACACGTTCCGCACCAGAGTGGTACGGCAACCCTGTCTTGGAAATCATGCTGTTAGACAATGGTGAACCTTCGAACTATGAAGAAGTGATGGCGAGCCCGGATTCTGACAAATGGCTGGAAGCCATGAAATCCGAGATAGGATCCATGTATGAAAACAAAGTATGGACTTTGACTGACTTGCCCGTTGAGCGGCGAGCCATAGAAAATAAATGGATCTTTAAGAGGAAGACAGACGCGGATGGTAATGTGACCATCTATAAAGCTCGGCTTGTCGCTAAGGGTTATCGACAAGTTCAAGGGGTTGACTACGATGAGACTTTCTCACCGGTAGCGAAGCTGAAGTCCGTCCGAATCATGTTAGCAATTGCCGCATTCTATGATTACGAAATATGGCAAATGGACGTCAAAACGGCATTCCTTAATGGTTTCCTTAAGGAAGAATTGTATATGATGCAGCCGGAAGGTTTTGTCGATCGTAAGAATGCTGACAAAGTGTGCAAGCTCCAACGCTCGATTTATGGGCTGGTGCAAGCATCTCGGAGTTGGAACATTCGCTTTGATGAGATGATCAAAGCGTTTGGGTTTACACAGACTTATGGAGAAGCCTGCGTTTACAAGAAAGTGAGTGGGAGCTCTGTAGCATTTCTCATATTATATGTAGATGACATACTGTTAATGGGAAATGATATAGAACTCTTGGACAGCATCAAGGCCTACTTGAATAAAAGTTTTTCAATGAAGGACCTTGGAGAAGCTGCTTATATATTAGGCATCAAAATCTATAGAGATAGATCGAGACGCCTCATAGGTCTTTCACAAAGCACATACCTTGATAAGATATTGAAGAAGTTCAATATGGATCAATCCAAGAAGGGGTTCTTGCCTGTGTTACAAGGTATGAAATTGAGCTCGGCTCAATGTCCGACCACGGCGGAAGAGATAGAAGAGATGAGCGTCATCCCCTATGCCTCAGCCATAGGTTCTATTATGTATGCCATGCTGTGTACCAGACCTGATGTTAACCTTGCCGTCAGTTTGGTAGGAAGGTACCAAAGTAATCCCGGAAAGGAACATTGGACAGCGGTCAAGAATATCCTGAAGTACCTGAAAAGGACTAAGGAAATGTTTCTCGTTTATGGAGGTGACGAAGAGCTCGTCGTAAAGGGTTACGTCGACGCGAGCTTCGACACAGATCTGGATGACTCTAAGTCACAAACCGGATACGTGTATATTTTGAATGGTGGGGCAGTAAGCTGGTGCAGTTGCAAGCAAAGCGTCGTGGCGGGATCTACATGTGAAGCGGAGTACATGGCAGCCTCGGAGGCAGCACATGAAGCAATATGGGTGAAGGAGTTCATCACCGACCTAGGAGTCATACCCAATGCGTCGGGGCCGATCAAGCTCTTCTGTGACAACACTGGAGCTATTGCACTTGCCAAGGAGCCCAGGTTTCACAAGAAGACAAGGCACATCAAGCGTCGCTTCAACTCCATTCGTGAAAATGTTCAAGATGGAGACATAGAGATTTGTAAAGTACATCCGGACCTGAATGTAGCAGACCCGTTGACTAAACCTCTCCCTAGAGCAAAACATGATCAACACCAGAATTCCATGGGTGTTCGATTCATCACAATGTAACTAGATTATTGACTCTAGTGCAAGTGGGAGACTGTTGGAAATATGCCCTAGAGGCAATAATAAAAGCATTATTATTATATTTCCTTGTTCATGATAATTGTCTTTATTCATGCTATAATTGTGTTATCCAGAAATCGTAATACATGTGTGAATAACAGACATCAACATGTCCCTAGTGAGCCTCTAGTTGACTAGCGCGTTGATCAACAGATAGTCATGGTTTCCTGACTATGGACACTGGATGTCATTGATAACAAGATCACATCATTAGGAGAATGATGTGATGGACAAGACCCAATCCTAAACATAGCACAAGATTGTATAGTTCATTTGCTAGAGTTTTGCAATGTCAAGTATCTTTTCCTTAGACCATGAGATCGTGTAACCCCCGGATACCGTAGGAGTACTTTGGGTATGCCAAACGTCACAACGTAACTGGGTGACTATAAAGGTAGACTACGGGTATCTCTGAAAGTGTCTGTTGGGTGACATGGATCAAGACTGGGATTTGTCACTCCGTATGACGGAGAGGTATCACTGGGCCCACTCGGTAATGCATCATCATAATGAGCTCAGAGTGACCAAGTGTCTAGTCACGGGATCATGCATTACGGTACGAGTAAAGTGACTTGCCGGTAGCGAGATTGAACGAGGTATTGGGATACCGACGATCGAATCTCGGGCAAGTAACATATCGATAGACAAAGGGAATAGCGTACGGGGTTGATAGAATCCTCGACATCGTGGTTCATCCGATGAGATCATCGTGGAGCATGTGGGAGCCAACATGGGTATCCAGATCCCGCAGTTGGTTATTGACCGGAGAGTCGTCTCGGTCATGTCTGCTTGTCTCCCGAACCCGTAGGGTCTACACACTTAAGGTTCAGTTACGCTAGGGTTGTAGGGATATGTATATGCAGTAACCCGAATGTTGTTCGGAGTCCCGGATGAGATCCCGAACGTCACGAGGAGTTCCGGAATGGTCCGGAGGTAAAGATTTATATATGGGAAGTCCTGTTTCGGGCATCGGGACAAGTTTCGGGGTTATCGGTATTGTACCGAGACCACCGGAAGGGTCCCGGGGGTCCACCGGGTGGGTCCACCTGTCCCGGGGGGGCCACATGGGCTGTAGGGGGTGCGCCTTGGCCTAATGGTCCAAGGGCACCAGCCCCACATAGGCCCATGCGCCTAGGGTTTGAAGGGGGAAGAGTCCTAGGAGGGGAAGGCACCTCCTAGGTGCCTTGGGGGGGAGGGAAACCCCCCTTGGCCGCCGCACCCCCTAGGAGATTGGATCTCCTAGGGCCGGCCACCCCCCCTTGGCCCTCCTATATATAGTGGGGGAGAGGAGGGACTTCATACCTGAACGCCTTGGCCTTTGGTTGCCTCCTTCTCCCTCTCCAACGCCTCCTCCACCTCCATAGTGCTTAGCGAAGCTCTGCCGGAGTACTGCAGCTCCATCAACACCACGCCGTCGTGCTGCTGCTGGTGCCATCTCCCTCAACCTCTCCTCCCTCCCTTGCTGTATCAAGGAGGAGACGTGGCTGTTCCGTACGTGTGTTGAACGCGGAGGTGCCGTCCGTTCGGCGCTGGTCATCGGTGATTTGGATCACGTCGAGTACGACTACATCATCACCGTTCTTTTGAACGCTTCCGCTCGCGATCTACAAAGGTATGTAGATGCATCTAATCACTCGTTGCTAGATGAACTCCTAGATGATCTTGGTGAAACGAGTAGGAAAATTTTTGTTTTCTGCAACGTTCCCCAACAGATCAGAGGATGCAAAAAGCTGGTGAGATTAAGTCAAACCACAAGAAAATGTACGATTATACTACTATCTCTTAGTCTTGTGCTTCATGAATAGGAATTTGAAAAGGAGGACAAGCGGATATTAAAATTCCTACGTTTTCTTTCAAGGAGACACTAAAGGAACAAATCCTACAGTTTTATTTTGCCCCATTCCTTTGAACCAAATGCATGAATAGTAGTACCATATGAAACTTTCCAATTCCTATGTTTTTCCTTCACTTTTCCTTTCAAGCACTGGCGATCCTACTAGGAAGACTTGAGCAAGGAAAAGCCTACACTCAAAAAATGTTTTTGTGCTACTTCTACTACTTTGGACCCAGGCCACTTCCCTACTAGCTCAACTCCCAGGCTCATCTACAAATGCACACCTCAAACACGCAGAGATAAATAATGATGACGTTCAAGAGAGTCCATCACAGATAGCTAAGTTTCCTGGTACCTCACTGCTTGTCATATAGTAGGAGAAATTAATCGTATTTCATGTTACTACATGTGCTCAGTGGACAATATATATAACATGTAGAGTAAAAAAGCCATGCAACAAGTGTACAATGATACGTCTCCAACGTATCTATAATTTATGAAGTATTCATGCTATTATATTATCCATCTAGGATGTTTTATAAGCATTTACATGCTATTTTATATGATTTTTGGGACTAACCTATTAACCTAGAGCCAGTGCCAGTTTCTGTTTTCTCCTGGTTTTTGAGTTTTACAGAAAAGGAATACCAAACAGAGTCCAATTGACGTGCCAATTTTTGATGAATTTTTATGGACCAAAAGAAGCCCCTCGAGTGCAAGAGTTGGGCTAGAAGAGTCCCGGGCTGCCCACGCGGGTGGGGGGCACGCCCACCCCCCTGGGGCGTGCCCCCTTCCTCGTGGATAGCCCGGAGATCCCCCTGACTTGAAATCAACGCCAACCTCTCCAATAAATACAGAAACCTTCGAGAAATAACCTAGATCGGAATTCCGCCGCTGCAAGCCTCTGTAGCCATGAGAAATCAATCTAGGCCCCCTCTGGCACCCTGCCGTAGGGGGCCATCATCACCGGAGGCCATGGAGGAGGATCTCGGAGGGGCCATCATCGCCATGAAGGCCAATGACCAGAGGGACAACCTCTCCCCATCCAGGGGGGAGGACATGGAGGAGGAAGCACAAGGGGGAGGACCTCTCCTCCTCTCTCTCGGTGGCGCGGGAGTGCCATCGGGAGGGAAATCATCGGTGATCATCTACATCAACATCACGATCATCATCACCATCCTCATCTATTTTATGCGGTCCACTCTCCCGCACCCCGCTGTAATCCCTACTTGAACATGGTGCTTTATGCCACATATTATGATCCAATGATGTGTTGCCATCCTATGATGTTTTGAGTAGATATCTTTTGTCTTTGGGTGGATTGATGATCTAGATTGGTACGAGTTGTATGTTTTATTTTGGTGTTGTCCTTCTCCACATAGTATGATTCGCTTATAGTGGGTTGCTTGAATGATAGAAGCATAAACCCGAGTAAGGGGGTTGTGGCGTGGGATAAAGGGGACTTGATGCTTTAATGCTATGGTTGGGTTTTACCTTAATGATCTTTTGTAGTTGCGGATGCTTGCTAGAGTTCCACTCATAAGTGCATATGATCCAAGAAGAGAAAGTATGTTAGCTTATGCCTCTCTCTCATATGAAATTACAATGACGACTACCGTTCTTGTTAACAATTGCCTAGGATAATTCCGCACACCGATCCATCATTATTCCACACTCGCTATTTATAATATTTAGTAATATATTCTAACTTTATGATAATAGCACCTACTTTTATATTTTAGCTCTCTGATATCATGCAAAGTTATCCTCTTCATACCCACAACGTAGTTTTATTTCTCGTATCTACTTGGAAGCAAACGTTCGGTGTACGTAGAGTCATATCAGTGGCAAATAGGACTTGAGAGATTATTGATCTTACCTTTAGATCCTTGTGCGTTCGACACTCCATACTTATCATTTTCACCTTTTGAAATTGCTACGATGATTCCCTGTACTTGGGGATTATCATGCAACTTCTTTGGCGAAGCCATGTCGGTCTCAGCGTGATTGGGTTGGTCGGTGAGGATGCTCCGGCTGATTTGGCTGTCAGAGGAGGGGAAGAAGATCTTAGGCGTCTAGAGATGGAGCCCGGGGTGCTGCTCCGCTGTGATGGAGGGTTTCGTTGCTGGAGCAGCTCGGGTGAGTTGTACGACGCCGAGGCTGAAGCAGGACAAGAGAGACAACATTAACCTCAGTGGAATTATAATAGCATCTCCAATAGATGATGTAAAATACATAACCACAAAGTGCTAGATGTAAAATACATCAGCTGCTCATCTCTGAACTTAACTGTCGAAACTGAATTTAACTATCGAAACTGAATTTAACCGTCGAAACTGAATTTTGTTGTTGAAACTGAACGCACTAGTAGCAGAAAAGTAGTAGTAGCAGCAGCAGCGCCGGAGCAGCAACGTGTGCGAGAGCCGAGGCAGCTGATCGTGTAGCAGCATCTCGAGTAGCAGCTATACGGGCTTGATGGAGAGCGGGATCTGCTGCTCGTGCAGCAGCAGTGTGTGCAAGAGTACAGCAGCAGCACAAGCAGGAGCAAGAGTGAGAGCAGCAGCGCGGGTAAGAGGAAGAGCAGACCAGGCAGGGGACCGAGAGAAAGAGCAGAGCAGCAGTGCGAGCGAGAGCCAAAGCAGTAGCAACTCCTATTCATATGGACGTCGCTGCCAAGGGAGCGACGTCGTGGAGGAAGTGGTCGGCGACGCCTCCGTGGATGGAGTCGAGCCATGTCGGCTTGGGACCGAGCGCCGTTAGCACCGTGAGATCGAATCAAGAAGAAAATGCGGCAATTAGTGTAGAACCTCTTTGGTGGCGCCGATTAGGACTCAACTTCATCCAAGGAATCGGTGATGATGATGCTCTTCTGGTGGTGCAGGTGAAGACGGTGGTGTGGGAATGGAGGTGGTGCGGAAGACGAGGGGAACATCGGGGCAGCTCCTTGGAGGTGGAGGACGGGGTGGCTGAACCGGTGGGACGATGAGATCGGCAACGGATCCTCATCCGGTGCGGTGGATCAAGGACGTCGAGATGCTGTTGTGGACGACGTCGTCGGGGAAGAGGCTCCGGCTGGGTGGCGGACGGAGGAGGGTGTGGGGCTTCGCGGGTTTTTGCGGCTCGGTGTACAAAAGGGTTGGCGGATGGGATGGGAGCGGGGAACCATGGCTTAGGGACGTGCTTGTCCGAAATGTGGGGTAAGTTACAAAAGTACCCCCACCGATTTGTGCTAGGCGGTTCTTTCGGTTCAAGTGTATCACGGGCATTTCGCGTGTCGAGATTTCACAGGAGGTGGGAGTTTTCGCGTGCGTTGTAATTTTGGGATAGCAAGGCGCGGGTTGAGATGGAGGGAGTTTTCGGATCACAACTAGACAAAGATATATCTTAAATATTTTGGGGTAAAAAGGCATGGGTTGAAATTTTCGGACAAGCCTAATGTGTACTGTACCAAATCAATTCACACTTCCCTCGATGAAAAAAGAAAAGAAATCAATTCGCACCACACAAGAGAGTCTAGTCCCGTGTACTGTAACAAATCAATTCGCACTACAAATGCCATTTAAAACTTTGAATTCATGTTATGTTTAATTAAAATATTTTGCTACGTGTATAATGCATGCAACTTGCTACTCAAATGAACGTTTTAGTGCATTCCAAACGTATGTACTACCGCTTTAATATGAACTAAATTTGAATTCGTTTCTCTATTTGAATAAGATCTACAATCATGATTGTTATCAAGTTAAACCATTTGAATTCATTTCTCTATTTTAATAAGATCTACAATCATCATTATTGTGAAGTCAAACTATCATTTGTATATTACCTTCACAACACAACACAATATTACTGCCGAGTTAGATATGAACTATGTGTACTATATGAACTCGAACTCGATTTTTTGAATCCACTTTATGTTGATTTCAAATCACAGTACATTCCAAGCTCTAGCTAGATCTTCATAATCTAAATCATGTCTCATATGTATAATGTGTTTTTCACATAATGTATGGTGCCCCGATTGTCACAGCCAGATTTTTGGCCATTTCCTTTTCTTTTGATTTTCTGAGGATTTTGCCTGAGTTTTATTTTTCTATGGCTATGTGGTCTGGAAACTGAAGGAGATGACCTCTTCTTTCTTTACAAAGTGGCTTGTCATCCTCATATCCATCCCTAGACCATGCCATTTCCATCTTGGACCAACCTCAATAATCTTTTCCTCGGGAATATTCCTTTTTTCTGTTAAAGGAATAATCCTTTTTGGCCTAGGTTGTGAAGAAACCTATATTTCCATCACTTCTAAAATTACCAAATAATTCTCATAAATTGTTTGGGTCATATCTTCCTCAAATGTGGCAAAATATTTCACTTGCCATGTTTCCCATCATGCTCAAATAATTCCTTTTCTATTTTGTCCTAAATGGCACTTTGTGAAGCAAGTGCTACTTATCCTTACCCATTTGACTACAAACTTTTTGGACACCTTTTCCTATCCATATCATTGTCCTGTGCCAAATTTCAACTTCATTTGCCTAGTGTTTACTTATCAATGATTTCCAAAGTTTCTGTCCAGAAGAAGCTTTGTGAAGGAGGTACAAGCTAGGCATATCCAAATGAGTTGAAATTTTTGCATGATCTCAATGTCATCATATCATAGCTCTCCACCAAATTTGAGCTTATGTCATGCCTCCATGTGAGCTCATCTTCAATTCTTAGTTTTTGTCCAAATTTTCACTTTGTGAAGCAAGTATATTTTATCTTGCTCTACTATGGCTGAAAATTTTCCAGCACCTTCTCCTATCCATATAACCTATCTCCACCAAATATGGGCATATTTTATCTATCCATTTTCCCTGAGGAATTTTTTCAAGTTTCTGTTTAGAGAGGACCATTATGAAGGAAGTACCACTTTGGCTTATCCAAATGGTATGACATTTTTATGCCACTCTCATATGCCCAAATCATCTAGCCTTGCCCATTTTCAGCTCAAGTGGATGCACTGTGTGAGTGCTTCTTCATGACTCAGTTTCTGGACCAGTATATGCATTTGCAAAGCTACTGTATTAAATCTTGGTCCATTTCCTCTCTAAACCTCTAGGATTATACTCCTTCTTAACCTAAGCACACCAGACATGAAGTTTGGCTCTTTCCTCATCTTTGTTGATCACTGTACCCTGGTTCAGTTTGATACAACAATCTTTCAGTGAACCGTCACTTCACCTCAGAGCTCCTTTTCTCGATCCATCACCTCCCTCATGCTCAGTGATGTAGGGACTAATCACTAGGCATGTCCATGCAGCCTCTCTTGTCCCCTCCATGCCAGTCTGCGCAGTGACCACCGCTTTGGCATGCAGTGGGCATGAGCTAGCTGTCGTTTGCTTTGGGCCCCTCCTCCTCTTGTCGTCTTCGCATGCGTGACTATGTCTAGACTATTCCTCATGTCGTCGCCGTCGTCCTGGAGCCATTTCCCCATTCGTTTGCTTCCCCTGCGAGCCGTCCCCGTCATGAACAGAGCGCGTCCACGGACGTACTATGCCCGACCAGCTCTGTTCATTGCTTCCTCCCCATGCCCCCTTGGCTTGCTCTGCTCCGTGACCACTGCTCCGCTGCTTCGTCGTTTTCCTCGCCTCCCCGTGAGCTCCTGTCTTTGTCGGAGCCTTGACCGGACCCGAGCGGCGGCACTCAGCCACGGCCTCCCTCGCCTGCCTATTTAAACCCCTCCCCGCGGCCTCCCGAGCTCCCCATCGCCCTTGCCTCACTCCTAGCTCCCTCCCCAACCACTTACCCGAGCTCCAGGAGCTCTCTTCGCAGCCCATCGCCGCCATGGCCGCCTCTGGCCTCCTGCTAAATTCACGGCAACCGAAGCCCTACTCCTTCTCTTGCCACCAACACTCAACTCACTGAACCCCGGCGAAGCTCCCCACCTATCCAGCACCTCGTCTTCGTGCTCGTAGCGTCGTGCCCATCTTCGCCCGATGCCACCATCTGCCCTGCTCGAGGCCACCATCACTCTGGCTTTCCCCGGCGTTCGTTCGGTGCAGGGATGGGAGCGGCTCGGCCCCACGAGCACGTCGGTGTTCAAAGTGCAGCAAACAGTGGCCGGAGCCGGCCAGGCGAGTGCCGACGATCGCGCCAGTCCTCTGATCCACGGGCGAGCAGGAGGAAGAAGGAGGCGAGCCAGGCGGGCCCCACCTCCCGCGGACCCCACCCGTCAGCCACACAACCCCGCCTCGGCATGTCAGTTAAGTGAAGAAGCTTTTCTAGAAATACATTTTCTTTAAGATAAGGCATATTTTCTTTAACTACGGCTAAAAATGCATTTTCTCTGCTATGAAGACGTATTCCTCTAAATGCGCTTTCTGTTTTTCAGCCCAGGGACCTGTTTGTGGAGAAATCTTTATAGATTAGCCCCTCGACTTCCCCCTCTCGTATCTTCGCGACCGTAACTCTGATTGAGGTGAATCCAAAGCCCATTTATTCGTCTCATCAAGCTCTATCTTTTGGTATCATTTTCACTAGGTGGTCCCACTGTGAAAATGACCATTTTGCCCTTGCGCCTAATCGGCCCCCTTCGAGAGAGAAACTTTTCTGGCGATTCATTCCGCGAGCTTCCCGCACTTCTCCTGGTGCATTCTTCATCCCCAGGCAAGCCACAACACGCACTTGCATGATGGCCATGCAGGAGCCATGGTTTTCAACTTGAATATTTAATAAACGACTGCTTGTTTTGATACGGTTACCATTGTTTCGGTGATGCTTATGGATTTGTGTTCACTTTCATGCTATGTTTTTGTGAACCTGGTTATCATGTTCCAGTTGCTAGTATTTCTATCATATGTCATGATTGGTAGTAATTCATGTTGGTGTTGGTATTGTTCTTCGTTGCATGACTATGGTCGATTACCAAGTACCGCTGATATGCATGTTTCTTTGCATCTAGTTGGTTAAATGCTTACTTGGTAGTGTTATTGCCATGGTATTTATTTCTGATGCTAGTGGTCCTACTAAGCTTAAGGTAGAGTAATGCTTGTGTTATTCATGCTCGTCCGTATGTCATGCTCATTCGGATATATGATGTATGGTTGTTGATATGTTTGAGGATTATGTTGCACATCTATGCTCATGTTGGTATCATGCATTGTAGTTGCATCATGTTATTTTCTTATGGCTCAGCTTATTGCATTCAAGTTTAACCGAACTTAAATGAACTTGAACAACTGTTGGCTGAGTCATGGTGCCACCGTATCGAGCTGACCAATGCAGCCACATTTGCCTTTTATGGGAAGGTCCTAACTGCGTCTATTGTCATGCCTCTTGCCGGTGCCTCCAATGAGGGAAGGTTATGCGCGGGCGCTACCTTGGTCGGGTAGGACGGCATAAGCCTTGTCTGCCCGAGTTGTTTGCGCGCTTTTGTCCCCATTTGGGACCGTTTATTGTTTTGCCGCAACAGTGGCCGTTGGGTGTCTTTGGTAGACACAAGGCCACCCATGACTTAGCCCAGAGGGGAGTTGGTCAGAGTGGCCGGGAGAGTGTCATGGGCAATAGATCGGTTTTGTCAAAACGCCGTTGGTCCACCCGAATGGGAGTGCGAGGCCATGGGTTCCGTGGTGTGGGTACAGTGTACTAACCTCTGCAGTGTGTGTGTGTGTGTGTGTGTGTGTGTGTGTGTGTGTGTGTGTTAAATCTGTCGATAGCCGCGCCCGCAGATATGGCACTACTGCAGGATGCTGCTAACACGACACTACGATCAGAGACCCTTCGACGAAACTGTGTGCAATGCAATAATCGCAAACGGTGGTGTAAAAAACCCGTCAAAAAAGGCAATAATCGCAATGCTGCTAACACGACACTACGATTTAGTTCAATGAACTGTTTGCGATGAGGAAGAAGAACCGAAATGGGCAACCAAATGATGGCGTGTGCGATATACGGCATACAGTTCAATCAGATTAATTGTTTGTGATGAGGCGGAACAACAGAAACGGACAACTAGATAAAGGTGTGTGCGATTAAGGGCATACACTTCAGAAGGATTAACTATTTGCGATTAGGCAACAGAACAGAAATGGTCAGCTAGATCAAAGGTGTGTGTGACTGATGGCATACACTTCACACAGATGAACTGTTTGCGATTAGCCACAACAAACAGAAACAGTTAGAAAGATCAACGTGTGTGCGCTATATGGGCACACATTCTAATTATAAGAAGCGTGCGCGATGGTAATAACAAGCGCACAGTTCTTGGAACAAGACGTGTGCTGACATTGCCTATTGCGGTGCACCAAACGCCATGTACGCGACCGAGAAAGTGTGACCATGTTACGCCGTCCGTGAATAGTGCCACACTTAGAAATTATAGAACTGTTAATAAATTTTGAGCCTGCATCCCGTCACCTTCCAAATTGCAAACATGTTCAAACCGATCAAAACCTAAACGGTTTCCCACTTAGGAGCATATTAATACTCAGTTATAAATACTACCACTCCAAGATGACCACACATTCCTCCTCAATTCCTCATCCACAAAAAACAAACAAGTCATTCATCATTGTTCCCTTCCGTCTGCCATGGCCAGCGTGAGTTCTGGGTCAAGAGATTGCCACCAGGAAGAGGCGAGCATGGAAGTGGAAGCACAAGAGATGTCCCGCTTCGCAGCGAAAGAAGCCGACATGTCCTGCTGTGCGGCCCTAGCAGCACAGAGGTCCCGCCGTGCCGCCGAAGCAGCACGGAGGTCATGCAGCACCGTCGATGCAGCAGGTTGGTGCGGCCTCGCCGCGGAAGCAACTGAGATGTTCGGCCGCGCCGTGGAAGTAGTAGAGATGTCCTCCTGCACGGCGGCGGCCTGGGAATATGTCTCGTAGGCAGGCAAGGACTCTTACAGGCGCATGCATGCGATCGTCCATAGCCAGATGGATCAGATCTCTGGCTGGGCAAGGTTGCAGGACGACATGAAAGCCTCGCTTGAACAGGCTACCGGCTTCATTCAGCAACTAAGCGAGAGCAATGAGAAGCTCCAGGCCGAGCGCGACCTGCTAAGGGCGAAGATCGTCGGAAGTGCGGAGCAGCAGGAGGAGACCAGTGCCTTGTTGAAGAGGACCAACGTCATCATCGAGAAACTTATGGACAAGAATGTTGTGTTGCGCATGAAGCGCAAAAGGCTGGTGGAGGAATCCGTGGATGCTCTCAACCAGCATATTAAGGACAGGAAAGAGCTCATCGCCACTCGCCGCGGAGACTAGTTCCCGCAGCCTGCAGCAATGCATCAAGAAAGTAGAGATCAGCAAGCCAGATTATTGTCTTCCTTCTTCTTTTGCCCTTGTGTATTTTGGGCATTGCCGCATGTGGCTTTTTTTAATTATGTTCTAAATATGTAAGACAATTATTATCCACTTTCATCGTCCTATATTCATCATGCTTGCTATAAGTCGCAGTCGATGCTATATAGGTCCATCGGATCTTACATCAAGATCCGTGCAAAACTTTCTTTTCAGATTTTTATTTTTCTCTCATAAATCTCGGTCCAGTGAGACATAGCCACTCCGTGAAACAGGGGCTCGAGCGCCATTAATGAAGACGATGGGAGGGAGGTGCGTGGCGGATAGAAGTCAAAGGGCTCTCCTCCTGATGAGAACGCGCAGGGGTCTGATCGCACACCTCCCGTACTCAAATAGCTACCCCGCACGACACCTCCTAGCCAATAAAAAAGGGACGCGTGGCGGCACGTAATTGGTAAGTAGAACGCCCACGGTTTCAATAATAGTTGTGTTTTCGATTCATAACGTGACAACACTGGTTCCAAAATGACTTTGTTGATTTTTAATGTGTGCGCCTTTGCAAATCAGACAGAAAAATTACCATAGCATGTTGGTGCCATGTCATGACACCATGCCAAGTTTCATGATTTTCAGGCGTGTTTTCGATTTACATGAATTAAAAACCAAGTTTCTCAATCTTTCCTGCCGAGCCACGACGCCCAGATGTTTGAATTTCATTCTCATTTCTTGCATGAGACCTAGAAATTCACCCAAGGACACACATGTGATTTTTCAACCAACTTTGGTGCACTGGAGCATGTGCTTGTAGTTCAAATTTGAATTATGCACATTAAATGCCTAGAAATTCAACTAATGTATAAAAAAGGCCAAACGAACCCGGAATAATTCCAAAATTTAGCACCACACTTCTATTTGGTCTAATCTGCCTGTGTAAACAAATTAAGGCGGGAGAAGGCAGTGTACTGATACGTCTCCAACGTATCTATAATTTTTTTAGTGTTCCATGCTATTATATTGTATGTTTTGGATGTTTAATGGGCTTTAATATGCTCTTTTATATTATTTTTGGGACTAATCTATTAATCGGAGGCCCAGTGCCAGTTTCTGTTTTTTTGCCTATTTTAGAGTTTTGCAGAAAAGGAATACCAAACAAAGTCCAAATGGAATAAAACCATCACGATGATCTTTCTTGGACCAAAAGCAAACCAGAAGACTTGAAGTTGAAGTCAAAAACGCCACGAGGCGTCCACGAGGCAGGAGGGCGCGCCGAGGGGGGTAGGCGCTCTCCCACCCTCATGGGCCCCTCGTAGCTCCACCGACGTACTTCTTTCGCCTATATATACTCTTATACTCTTATATCCTAAAAACATCAGGGGGAGCTACCCAGCCTTCTGTACTTGTCGTATTTAGGGATCCGCAAACCCTTGAGAGGTTCGAACTCTGGGGTGCGTACGGAGATCTCAACCTACCCAGCCTGCCTACTCGTAATCCTCCTAAGCCTAGCACGTTGAGCTCAAAGAGACACAAAGACACAACGATTTATACTGGTTCAGGCCACCGTTGTGGTGTAATGCCCTAATCCAGTGTGGTGTGGTGGATTGCCTCGAAGGGCCATGGAAGAACTGGTACAACGGATGAACAAGCCTCAGGAGGTGAGGTGTTCTTGAGCTGGTGTGGTGTATGCTTGCTCTACTTGTTTTGATTATATCCTCTCCTATGGTGGTGGCTAGTCCTATTTATAGTGTCCTTGGTCCTCTTCCCAAATATGAGCGGGAAGTGATTCCACAACGGCGGGATTTGAAAGGGGACAAGTAGTACAGTCTATCCAGACAAAAGTAGTCTTCGCCTGCGAAAAGCCTCTGGTCGTGACGCTGCGGTGGGCTCGTCGATGACCTCCATCCTACCGTCCTGGTGGTCTTGGTCTTGTTGCACCGAGATGGAAACCTTTGGCTGATTCCTCGGAACTCCGCGCCTGAGCCCTGCTTCCTTTGCACCGAAGAGGAAACCTGTGCTCTGCGCCCGCCTAGCGCCCGCCTGGCCTTGGTCGTCATGGCTCACATCAGCTGAGCCTCGTGAGACCATATTGCATAGAACTCTCCACCCCTCAGGAGCCCTCCTGAGGAGGCCGACTCCTTCGAGGTCTTGGTGTCGCCCGTCTCGTGAGGCTTGGCCCCTCGCGACGGTCTTGTGCTGCTGATGCAGAAGCTGGGCCATACCAGGCCGTTGATGAAGCCACATGGTGGGCTGCAGGTAGGCAGGGCTGGATACCCCCGAATCCAGGACGCCGACAGTAGCCCCCGGGCCCAAGGCGTGCTCGGACTTGGCTTCCAGGCGAAGCCGAAGGGCAAGTGCGGAGCGCCACAGGCCCTAACCGCCTGCGGCCTTGATGATGCGTGGCGATTGATGGGACGTGGGCGACTCCGCTTCCCCATGCTGCCTCGGCAACTGCTCGACTTGACTGGTCGATGCGGCACGCAGAAGGTCATGATGGCGCATGTCATGGAGGCTGGCGGTTGGCCTCCCTTGGCTATAAATGTGAGGGAGGGGCAGAGCCCCCGTCCATATCCCCTTCGTCCTGCTCCCGCCTGCTCTTCTCCTCTCCATCTTGCTCCTATGGCGTCACCAAAGAGGTTTTTAGTGGCCGAGAAGGGGAAGGCCTCCAAGGAGGGGCCAGCCTCTCCTCCTACCAAGAGGGGCCGTGGTTGTCCCCACAAGCACCCTGCGGTCCCTCTGGCAGCTTCCAGGGGGCGCGAGCGTGCACCCCTTAGAAGCAGCGTTGCTCCAGGCGCTCGCAATGGCACTTCTTCCCGCGGCGGGGGCCACCGGCTTTGGGGCAGCCCCCATGATGAAGGGAGGCGCGCCGTGATCGTGCGCCCGCCTCGGTCGCGCTTTTCCTCGCTAGACGTGCTCCCTGAGTTCATGGTGTGGTCAGAGAGCCCGGCTGGCACCTCGCTTCGCCTCCCGCGCTTCTTCTCCGTTGAGCTTCCTTCTTCGAGGCTCGATGGTCTCTGGCTGTAGGCCGACGGTTGCTGCAGCAGGGCTTCGTGGGTTGGTACCGAGGTCACCGCTTCTAGTAGCATGGTTCTGACCCGCGGCTGGCAGACCTTCGCCCGTGCACGTGGCCTGGGCGGAAGGTGCTCCCTCCACTTCAAGTACGACGGTCTAGCGACCCTCTACGTGAGGGTGTTCAGGGAGGACGGCCGCCGCGTGGGGTGCTGCCCGGAGGATGGCAGCAACGACAATGGTGGCGACGGCGAGCTTGGTCTTGGCGGCGCGCGCTCCTCCTCCCGTGACGGCAGCTCTTCCTCGGACGAGAGCTCGAGCAGCGGTGACTACGACCGGCCTCCGCGTCGACGTGCTTGTGTCAAGGACGCCGGTGGTTCATCCCGTCACGGTGCTCCAGTGAAGCTGGAGAGGAGCCCAACGTGAGGCTGGGGGCTGGCGAACTTGGGCTCAAGACCAGCACCTTGAGGTGCTGCTTGAGGATGCGGTGTTGGTGCCGAGTTACACATGCTTTCGATCCCCCCTTGTTTAGCTTTTCTTTTCCACTGTAATTCAAAAAAGGAAGGTGGTGTACCCCGCTAGGGTGTGTAATGAACCATGGCAGTTATGCCCTTATGCTATGCTTACTACTTAATGCTGTGTCGTAATGTTTGCACTCCGGCTATGCAAGGGTAGGGTGATTTAGCTTGGTATGTATGTAGTGGTTCGCCACCTCGCGAGGCTTGGCCTCAGGTACTTGACGGGGCCTCCTTGCCGTGGGTCTTGAGAACTGCTGCGGAGCCGTCGCAGGGCTGTTCTCAAAGAAAAAGGAAAAAGCAAAAAAGCTACCGAGCAGCTCACTCCTTACGTGAGCCCCCTGCCATAGATTAGTTTGGACCTGATGCACCGCGTCGCGCTACCCAGGGGGCACGGACATGAGGGGTGCTGGTGCCCATGGATTTGATCAAGGGCTCCTCGCGAGGATAGAGCCGAAACACCAGGGTTCGGCATGGTGCATGCGCACAAAGGCAAGCCTAGGGCGCACACACCTACCTAGCCCCACGCGCGAGGAGCGCGAGGAGAAGTGGCGGGCGACTGCCACCTCTCCCATGTCCTTAGACAAAAACATCTTAGGAGAAGAAAACAACTCGAGGAACCAACATCCGATAATACCAAATCCATTAAGAGATTACTAAAAGACTGCAAGCAACTTCAGAAAGCAAATGAACAGTTGCGTCCGGCACCTGATCTAGTCTTCTCACCAGCACGTAGCTAATGCTGCCACTAGGCCGTGGGAGGGAGCCCCCATGAGGCCCCAGGGCGGCTCTCAGGAGACTCCGGGGCGTGTACAGCCCTACTCAGTATTACGTGAGAGTGTCATGAGTGGAGACCTTCACAGGCCAGAGCCTTGCTTCACAGGCCGGAGCCTTTCTTAAGGGGTAGAATTTCCGGAGGTGCTGGATGTTCCGGGCGTTCTGGATGGGGACCTGTCTCCAGGCGCGTGGTGCCAGACCTGGAGACACGAGCAATCCTAAACGGGCCCTCCCACATGGGCCGGCCGTGTGCCCTGTTACGGCCTCTCTCCCTCTGCCTCTCGCTCCAAATCATGTCCTGGAGCTAGCTCATGATCGACTGCATCGACCGGAGTCGCTGCCCCACCCTGCATCATTGCAGTCGCGTTGCCGTCGAGCTCCCTGTGACGCGTCCATCCTCTGCTCCATTTTCGGCATGTCGGCCAGAGCTTCTCGAGCGTCGCCAAGCCCTCCCCCGCGGCTATTTAAGCTGCTCGGGTCCTCCCATAGCTCACTCATCCCTCCCTTGCCTTCCCCGACCACCGGAGTAGCCTCTCCTCGCCTCGGTTCACCACCGTCATCCATGACCGCCTCGGCCTCGGCTTGATTCCGGCCAAATGAAGCCTCCCCACGCTGTTCCGAGTTGTCCACCATCCTCTCCTCGTCCCCGCGAGCCGTCCGAACCCCTCAGCCCTTGCTAGAGTGCCCTGCTCCGACGAGCACCTCCACCATCGGCCGCCTCTGCCTCCTCTCGGGTCCTCCTCCGCCCCGCGACCACCAGTTCTCCCCAGCGGCCGTGTCACCCCTGAATGGGTGCGGCAGGCCCCGCCGCAGCCGTCCATGCCCACCCCTTGGTCGGAGCTGGCCTGGGCCGGTCAGCCCCATCGTTGCTTCTTCCCCTGCCCGCCATGCTCTGCTTCACGGGAGCACATGGGCGAGGAGGAAGAAGACGCCCCCGATCGGCCCCCACTCCTGCCCGTGGACCCCATCTGTAAGTGAAACAAGCTCGGGCCCGCGTGTTTTTAAATGGAAGTGTATTTCTAAAAATACGCTTTCGCCTTTGGAAAGCGTAGTTTCATTCTTCTTCGGCCCTAAATGCATTTTCTTAGTTCTGAAAGCGTATTTCTGATTTTTGCGCCTCTGCCTTAGCCACTCAAGGACCTGGCTGTGAGTATTCTTTTTACAAAAAAGTCCTTGATCTTCATCACCTCATGACTTTGCGACCATAACTCTGATTGAGGTGAAACCAACGCTCACTTCTTCGTCTCGTCGAGGTCTTTCTATTGGTGTCATTTTCATAAGGTGTTCATAGTGTGAAAATGACCATTTTTCCCTTGCCTCTAATCATCCCCCTCCGAGCGAGAAATGTCTGACGTTTTGTTAGGCGGCTTCATCTTTTTCCCAGAGTCTCCGTCACCCCCAGTGTAACAGCCCCAAAATTGGGTTATCAATTTTTGTGTTGTTATTCCTTCCTGGCACTCATTTTCAAAATCTTTCTCTGATTTTGCTGGATGACTCTGGGACTTCTTGTCATTTCCAACCTTTCCAAACCTTTCTCATGTCTTTGTCAGTGGGCAAGACCTTAACTCCATCACCTCAAACCCTCTCAAACCCTAATTCCAAATTGTTGGAATGTAAATGTGACCATTGTGATTACAAAGGAGCTATCATTTTCCTTGATCTGTTGATCATCCCATCTGTTCCCAGAGACCCTCCTATCCTTGTAAACCTTGGATATGCAAAAATATTGCCAAGACCCATGCAATATTTTTGAATTAAGATTTATTCCTTTTCTTGCCTTCCCGAGGAATAAAGTCCAAAGGCATAGCTAGCCATCTCCTAAATTCATGTGAATTGGTGGAGTTGATATTTATGCCTAATCCAAGCTCTGGAAAAGATATTGGCCATAATTAAATAAGGAAAATTGCCTTTTCTTATTTTGTGCCAATATTGCATTTCTGCCATTTTCTAAAGGAACTATTATTTTTATAGTAGATAAAATTTTCACATAAATTGTGGAGCTTGTCCTTTCTATATAATAACTAGTTCCATCCTTATCTCATGTTTCACAGATCAAAAATTGGGCACATGATTCAATGCAAGTTTCTGCCTTCTCTGAAATTTTGCAAAGGAAGTGCTTTATTCCTAATTCCATTTGAGCTGCAATTTGGCAGTGTGATTGACCTTGGTACATCACCCATGGATAGCAAAGATGAGCTCAATCCATTCGTCCTAGCTCCCTGTGCAATTTTTTCAAAGTTTCTGACCAGAATGCAACTTTGTGAAGGAAGTACCTTCATAGAGTTTCCAAATGGGATGAAACTTTGCCATCCTATCAAGTATCCAAATCATTAGCCTCCACCCAAATTCAACTCATTTAATTAAACTATGTGAGCACATGAGCAATTCTTGTTTTCTGTCCAAATTTTCAGTTTGTGAAGCAAGTATATTTTATCTTGCTCCATTATGGCTGAAAATATTTCCAAGCCTTCTCCTATCCATATAACCCACCTACCCAAGAGTTTGGCTCATTCCATGTAGCCAATATTTTCCTAGATTTTTCCAAGTTTCTGGTTAGAAGTGATGCTTGTGAAACAAGTACCAATTTGGCAAGTCCATTTGGTACGATCTTTTGCTGCATCTAAATATGACCAAATCATGGATATTTGCCAAGTGGTAGCTCTACCTAACATTCCCAGTGAGTGCTCCTTCCTCATTTGTTTTCTGGACCAATTTTAGCAGTTACAAAGCAACTACGCTAAATCCTTGCCCAAATCGCTTCCAACTTCCCAGGACCATAGTCTTTGCTAGCCTAAACCTCCCAGACATCAAGTTTAGCCCTTAAGCTCACTGTGTTGATCACCAAGATGTTGCCAAGTTTGCAACATCAAACTTGTCGAGCCTGTTTTCTTCTGCTCCCTACACTTCTCCTTGTGCCATCACCTCAGTTTTAATGAGACTTGGAAGGACTCCACTGTTGACAAGGTTTGGCACTAAGTAGGAGGCCAGAGCATGCAGAGCCTGTGGTGATCACGAGTGAAGTCGGCCAAATCGATGGTCTGCGCACTGTTGGCCATAGTAGAGCAGCTCCGGCCGGCTCTGGCTCGTCCCAGCTTGTCAACCAGCTCAGCTTCGTCGTTGCCGTGTGCCTGGACCCCTTTCCCCCTTCGTTTTCTTCTCCGACGAGCCGTGCCAATGATTGAACAGTGCTCGCCCGTGGCCATCGTCTTCTTCCTCGCCTCTGTTCGTTTCCCCCGCGCGTCTCCGAGCTTAGCTCGACTCCGTGACCCCTTGGCGCTCGTCTGCGTCCCCCTCATCGCCTTCCCGCAGCTTCCCATGAGCCTTGGCCAAGTGTGCCTGTCGCTGGAATGCGGACACGTCGCCAGCTGAGTGCCACCTCGCCCTCCTTGTCGAGCCTTCGCCCGCGGCTATAAGTAGCCCTCCCGAGCTCTTCTTGACCACTCGCAGCTCTCCACACTACCCATTCCTCCCCGGAGTCCCTACTTGACCATCACCATTGCCATGGCCGCCGCCCGATCCCCTCTCGACCACTTCTTGCCGTGGACCTTACCCCGTTTGTTTTGCTGCTCCCGAGAATCCCCCTTAGAACCCAAAGACCACCGCAACCCTCAACTCTGGCGGAGGAGCTCCGCAGGCGCAGTCTCTTCCCTTGTAGCTCTTCTGCCGCCGCCGATCTTCCTGGTCACGGCGCTGTAGTCCGCCCCGAGCTCCTCCGAGACCACCCACAGGCGCAGCATGGAGTGACGGAGCTCCTGAGCACGTCCCCCGGCCCTCCCGCGTCGCCAGTCATCAGCTATGCTGGCAGTCGTAGCCTCCCCTGCCTCCGGTCTGGGCAAGAAGAAGGCCAGGCAGGAGGAGAGAGGAGCCGCCGCGGGCCCCACCTAGCAGCGACCCAGGGCGTTGACCCGGTCCTGCTAGCGTGGATAAGTTGATGGGCCCCACCCCTCGCGTGACCCCACCTGCCATAGACCGAAGCGATGCCCAGTCAGCGTAAGTGGAAATGTAACCCCCGGAGTGTGCTTTCGTTTCTTCGGAGAAGGATTCTCACTAGTGCGTTTTTTAACTGAAAACGTATTGCCTGAAAATACCCTTTCTATTCTTTGGAAATGTATTTTCTCGAAGTGCGCTTTCTGTTTTCAGCCCAGCCCGCCGAAATGCTTAGATTGTGTATGTTCACTGTTTAAGCCACTTTTCTGCCTAAAAAGTGAAAGACCACAACTTTGTAATTGTAATTTCGATTGAGGTGATTCAAATGCTCATGTTCTCTATTCGTCGACTTCTTTTCGATGGGAGTATTTTATTTATGTTTGTACATTCTGAAAATGCCCATTTTGCCCTTGCCCTAATTCAGCCCCTCTGAGAGCGAACCCTCTCCGGCAAAATTTTCTGAGAAGTGACCGCACTCATTTCCGGAGTATTCCTTGACCCCCAGGCAAGCCAACCTCTTATCATGAGCCCTGAACTTGCATGTTGACTTTGCTGGTACCTCGTGTGTGTGCTTAGTTGTAGTAGTTTTTGTCTGTTTCATCTGCCGTTATTTCAGTTGTGCTATATGCTAGTACTGTTTGTCACTTCATGTTTACCGTTCATGATAGTTTCCGTCATACTAGTTATATTGTTGTTGATAATATCATACCTGTGTTTTGATTAGTTTCATGCCAGTAGTAATGATGCTATGATAACTTTGTTACACCGTCAATAAGCTAGCACCTGTTATTGCCATTGTTTTATATGCTAAAATTGTTCTGGCTTGATATCTGTTAATGCATTTGTTTGCTGCATGTTCATTGTTGCATATTTGTTTAATATTCTCATAATATTGATAATGTTGGAGAAGTTAATAACATGACTTAATAATAAACCTCCTCCATCATCGATGGGATCGAGTCATAGTGCCTCTAAATCGAGCTTTCTCAAATGCAACCACATTTGCCTTATGGGAGGCCCTAGCTGGGTCTATTGTCATTGCCTCTCACCGGTGCCTCCAACTAGGGAAGGTTATGGGTGCGCGCTACCCTGATTAGGTAGGCGGACATAAGCCTTGTGAGCCCGAGTTTGGTTATGTGCACATGTCGCTATTTGGGACCGTTTTTGCCACGACGATGGCCAGAGATGCCTTTGGTAGGCATGGGGCCACCCATGACTTAGCCCTGAGAGGGAGTTGGTCGAAGTGGCTAGGAGGGTGTCATGGCAGTAGATCGTTTTTGTCAGAACGTCGTTGGTCCACCCGAATGAGAGTGTGAGGCCATGGGTTATGTGATGTGGGTAAAGTGTGCAACCTCTGCAGATGGTGTGTTTTAATCCATCGATAGCCGCGTCCTCGGTAATTGGCACAGTTCATAGTAGGTCACACTACCGGGTCTTGGTAGAAATGGAGGATAAACCTGCTAATAATTAATGTGATAACTAAGATGTATAAATAATGTGGTGACTTGGACTATGAGATAATCGTGAGAAGTCACGATGATGTGTTGATATGATCACGAGACGAGGTCTCGGTAAGTCATGAGTTTGCTCCAAGGAGCCGTGGCAGAGTAAGTCATTGTTGCATGAGGTTAATGCTATATGTCTTCATGGGAGGTAACTGGTAGTTTATTTCTAGCATAGTTTTCTTGATGCCATGCCATGTTTTGATATGTTATGCTTTGCTGTTGCTAGGTTAGAAGTAAGTTTGTTATGTCATGTTATTGCCTTGCTAGTAGATGCTACGATGTTGTTCATGCCTAGTTTGGTTTATGATTCTAGTTAATATCATGCCATGCTTAGAAGTTCTGTTGATGTAGACTGTTACATATGCTTGGTTCTTACTTTGTCATCTGTTCGTTTAGATGCTATGTATTTGGTTGTCTTGCCAGTACATTCTATGTACTGACCTAGTGTGTCATGCTAGTTTTGTAGGACAAGTTATTCGCTTGTTCCATCGTGCTAGGTCGTAATCTTGCCAGTCCTGTGTGTTATGGAGTCCAGCCAGAGTGAGACGCTACCAAACCAAGACTTCCGCCGCCATTTATATAGACTTCCGCTGCCATGTAAATAGCCTTAGGGCTATGCCAGAAGATTGTATTCATCAATGTGTACTCTTTTACACATGTATTTGATGAATATTCTTGTACCTGGAATGCTGTATCATGGACCTGTCGTGCGTTAGGTGTTATCCTGGGCTGACGTGCAAAGGCCCCCTGCTTCATGCGGATCTGGTGCCACAGGAGATGGTATCAGAGCAGTCAGGCTGGCATAGGTTATCCTAGCATTAGATCGCTGCTACCATCAACCCGTAATGACCCTAAGGGATTTGACCCATCCCTGGCATCTGGCATGGCCACTGTTAATCAACAGGTGGAGCAGTCGGGACCAACACGTCCTCACCCCGCTGTCCCCGCCTAGTTATCCATGGAACGAATAGCAACCCTATCCTTTCTGGTTGTCTGCATCGCTTACCCTTTGCTATTAAGGGAAAGGGGCCACACCATGGGGGCCTGGCCCGCATAGCTTCCTATAAATCCCCTTTCCGCTAGTCGTATCACTCACCCCCTAAGTCAGCCATGTCCCTGCAGAGAAGCCATGGACAACCCCGATGACAAGCCAAGCAATTGGTTCATACTTTTTAACGCGCTTCAGCTTTTTCAACGCTCACACAATACATGAGCGCAAGCCATGGATATAGCACTATAGGTGGAATAGAATATGATGGTGGAGGTTTATATGGAGAAGACAAAAAAGGGAGAAAGTCTCACATCGACGCGGCTAATCAACAGGCTATGGAGATGCCCATCAATTGATGTCAATGCGAGGAGTAGGGATTGCCATGCAACAGATGCACTAAGAGCTATAAGTGTGTCAAAGCTCAACAAAAGAAAACTAGTGGGTGTGCATCCAACTTGCTTGCTCATGAAGACCTAGGGTATTTGAGGAAGCCCATCATTGGAATATACAAGCCAAGTTCTATAATGAAAAATTCCCACTAGTATATGAAAGTGACAACATAAGAGACTCTCTATATGAAGAACATAGTGCTACTTTGAAGCACAAGTGTGGAAAAAGGACAGTAACATTGCCCCTTTTCTTTTTCTTTTTTTTCTTTTGATGGGCTTCTTTGGCCCCCCTTTTTTTATTTAGGCTTCTTTGGCCTTTCCTTTTTTCCTTTTTTCCTTTTTTTCATGGGGCAATGATCTATAATGATGATCATCACACTTTTATTTACTTACAACTCGATATTACAACTTGATACTAGAATAAAGATATGACTCTATATGAATGCCTCCGGCGGTGTACCGGGATGTGCAACGATCTAGCATAGAAATGACATCAAAAAACGGACAAGCCATGAAAACATCATGCTAGCTATCTTACGATCATGCAAGGCAATATGACAATGAATGCTCAAGTCATGTATATGATGATGATGGAAGTGGCATGGCAACATATCTCGGATTGGCTATGGAAATGCCATGATAGGTAGGTATGGTGGCTGTTTTGAGGAATATATAAGGAGGCTTATGTGTGATAGAGCATATCGTATCACGGGGTTTGGATGCACCGGCGAAGTTTGCACCAACTCTCGAGGTGAGAAAGGGCAATGCACCGTACCGAAGAGGCTAGCAATGATGGAAAGGTAAAAGTTCGTATAATCCATGGACTCACATTAGTCATAAGGAACTCATATACTTATTGCAAAAGTTTATTAGCCCTCGAAGCAAAGTATTACTATGCATGCCCCTAGGGGGATAGATTGGTAGGAAAAGACCATCGCTCGTCCCCGACCAGCACTCATAGGGAAGACAATCAAAGAAACACCCCATGCTTCAAATTTGTCACACAACGGTTACCATACGTGCATGCTACGGGACTTGCAAACCTCAACACAAGTGTCTCTACAATCCACAACCACCCACTAGCATGGCTCTAATATCACCATCTTTATATCGCAAAACTATTGCAAGGAATCAAACATATCATATTCGGTGATCCACAAGTTTATGTAGGATTTTATGACTAACCATGTGAATGACCAATTCCTGTCATCTCTCTAAATAGATATAAGTGAAGCAAGAGAGTTTAATTCTTTCTACAAAAGATATGCCCACGCTCTAACAAATATAAGTGAAGCAAAAGAGAATTCTACAAATGGCGGTTTTCTATGTGAAGAGAATCAGGCAATCCAAACTTCAAAAGATATAAGTGAAGCACGTGAAGCATTCTATAAAGCCACACTCAAAAGATTTAAGTGAAGTGCAATGAGCATTCTATAAATCAACCAAGGACTATCTCATACCCGCATGGTGCATAAGAAAAATGAAAACGAAATGCAAAAGACGCTCCAAGACTTGCACATAATGCATAAACGAAACGAATACGAAGACATACCAATACTTGTTGAAGAAAGAGGGGATGCCTTCCAGGGCATCCCCAAGCTTAGACGCTTGAGTCTCCTTGAATATTTACTTGGGTTGCCTCGGGCATCCCCAAGCTTGAGCTCTTGCCTCTCTTCCTTTTCCTCATATCGAGACCTCCTCAATTAGACACTTCATCCACACAAAACTTCAATAGAAAACTCGGTAAGATCCGTTAGTATAATAAAGCAAATCACCACTCTAAGTACTGTTGCAAACCAATTAATATTTTGTTTTTGCATTTTGTCTACTGTAATAATATAGCTTTTCCATGGCTTAATCCACTGATATAAATTGATAGTTTCATCAAAACAAGCAAACTATGCATCAAAAACAGAATCTGTCAAAAACAGAACAGTCTGTAGCAATCTGAACATTCACCATAATTATGGTACCCCACAAATTCTACCAAAATTAGGAAACATAAACAATTTGTACACCAAGACAGTGCAAAAAGAATCAGAACCAATTGACGTTCCAGTTAAAAATGTAAAATCGCGCACTACAGCCAAAGTTTCTGTCCTGCACCGTACAAACCAAAAAGCATTGTAAACATCCTAAAGGCAAACCTTGGCACATTATTTTTATAAGACAATAGAATTTTACAAGGGGATAATTATTTTTTATGAAAAGTTTCTGTAATCAAGATTCACAAAGTTTCCGTGAGCATGAACAAAGTTCAAGGAGCTCTCCCACTTCAACAATGCTTGTCTTTCTTACTTTCACTTTCCTTTTTGAAAAGTTTTTAGTTTCCCCTCTTTGTTTTTTTGTTTTTAGACTATATAAAAGCACTCAACAGAAATAAATGACTCTCTAAAACTTTCGGGTTGTCTCCCTGGCAGCGCTTTCTTTAAAGCCATTAAGCTAGGCATTTAGTGCTCAAGTAATGAATCCACCCGGATCCCAAGGTATATCAAAGCCAATTTTAATTAACAATGATTTGTAATATAGTAGTGAGCACAAAGTAACATATATCATGCAACAACGAAGTCTAACTCTCTTCCTATGCATCGGCATGTCATAAGAGAACAATTCATGCACACATAGTAAAGGCCAATGCATAGTATAAGCAGTTTCTTGCAATTTCATAGTATGGGAAACATAATGAGGCGAAGATGTAGTTCCTCTCTCATAATAATTGCAAGTAGGAGTAGCAAGCACATGCGTATTCATCAAAATCATCATGTGCAATGGTAAAAGGCAACCCATCAATATAATCCTTAATAAGCACAAACTTCTCTGCTATAGTGTAGTCGGGAGAATTCAAAAAGATAATAGGACTATCATGCATGGGTGCAATATCAACAATTTCATGTTTAACATAAGGAACTATAGCAAGTTCATCTGCATAAGCGTACTCCATATTGGCATCTTGGCCACAAGCATAGAAAGCATCATCAAAAAGGGATATTTCAAACAAATTCAAGGGATCATAGAAATCATCATAGCAATCATCCTTCGGTAAGCACGAAGGGGAATTAAACAATGTATGAGTTGAAGAGTTACTCTCATTAGAAGGTGGGCACGGGTGATCAATCCGCTCTTCCTCCTTTTGTTCTTCGCTCTCCTCATCATCTTTTTCATCCAATGAGCTCACAGTTTCATCAATTTCTTCTTCCATAGCTTCCTGCAAAATATTAGTCTCTTCTTGGACAGCGGAGACTTTCTCAATAAAAGCGTTAATATAGTAATTGTATTCATAATTTTCATAGAAATATCTAAGTATAGCAAGATTTTCAGGCCTATAAACATCATCATCAAAAGCTTAAAACTTTTCAAATAAAGATTCAATTTCATAAGCAGCCTTAAAAGCAACAAATTCTTTTATTTGTTCCACATCATAGTAATCATATATACCATTAGCATAAGAAGCTAAGGTTTCATTATCATTAAATTTGCATGAAAAGGGAAGGTGTGGAGCCTTCATCCTAGAGCAACAAGTAATATCATATCTCAAGCATAGATCCCGGGCATACTAACGCAACATACTAAATTGGTCCCATAATAGTTTCCCTTTTTGTGTCGAGTGATAATCCCTAAAGTATTCACGTTGATCCAACGTGTCTCCCATTATAAAGTTGAATGGGGTTTTCTCAGGATTATCAAAGTAGTACATAATATCTTTCACATAATGAGAATCGAGGGTTTTAGGAGTTACCCCATCTCCATGAGTAGCAAGTACACCTAATTTTTTTGGTATTTCGTGTTCCATATCCATAACTAAAGATAGAGAACAACTAAGAATAGCAAATAAAAATTACTTAGTGATAAAGCAAACAAGCACACACGAGAATATTCACCCCACACTATGACTCCCCGGCAACGGTGCCAGAAAAAGGTCTTGATAACCCGCAAGTATACGGGATAGTGTAGCCTCTTTCGATAAGTAAGAGTGTCGAACCCAACGAGGAGCTAAATGTAGAACAAATACTCTCTCAAGTCCTATCGGCCACTGATACGACTCTACGGACGCTTGACGTTCGCTTTACCTAGAACAAGTATGAAACTAGAAGTACTTTGTAGGTGTTGTTGGATAGGTTTGCAAGATAATAAAGAACACATAAATAAAAAGTAGGGACTGGTTAGATAAAGAAGCAATAAAGTAAATATAGCGAGTGTGGAAAAGTGGTGGTAGGAGTTGTGAAATTGCCCCTAAGCAATTGACTATGTTACTAGACCGGTAATCACTATTGCAATTCTATTTGAGGGAGAGGCATAAGCTAACATACTTTCTCTACTTGGATCATATGCACTTATGATTGGAACTCTAGCAAGCATCCGCAACTACTAAAGATTCATTAAGGTAAAACCCAACCATAGCATTAAAGTATCAAGTCCCCTTTATCCCATACGCAACAATCCCCTTACTCGGGTTTGTGTTTCAGTCACTCACGCAACCCACTATAAGAGAATCATGAACGCATTGCAACACCCTACAGCGGGAATCCCTCACGTTTGCGCGACACGGAAGTCACCATAGGACAACAACAATAATAAAACATGCAACTCAAACCAATCATAGCAATTCATCAATCACCGATAGGACAAAGGAAATCTACTCAGACATCATAGGATAATAATATGAAGCATAAAGCACCATGTTCAAGTAGAGGGTACAGCGGGTTGCGGGAGAGTGGACCGCTGAATATAGAAGGGGGAAGGTGATGGAGATGTTGGTGAAGATGACGGCAGTCTTGGTGAAGATCGCGGTGATGATGATGGCCCCCGGCAGCGCTCCGGCGCCACCGGAAGCAAGCGGGAGAGAGGCCCACTTCTTCTTCTTCTTCTTCCTTGACCTCCTCCCTAGATGGGAGAAGGGTCTCCCCTCTGGTCCTTGGCTCCCATGGCTTGGGAGGGGCGAGAGCCCCTCCGAGATTGGATCTATCTCTCTGTTTCTGCATTCTCGAATTTTGCCCTGGCACCATTTCCTTTATATCTGGAGATCCGTAACTCCGATTGGATTGAAACCTTCGCCCAGATCGTTTTCCAAAAATTAGCTTTCTTGCGGCTAAAGTAGAGCATCAACCGCCTTATGGGTGGCCCACAAGGGTGGGGGGCGTGCCACCTAAAGTGGGCATGGGCCCCTACCTCGTGGCCACCTCGGGCACCATCTCGTGTTGAATTTACCTCCCAAAAATCACAAATATTCCAAAATAATTCTCCGTCCGTTTTTATCCCGTTTGGACTCCATTTGATATTGGGTTTCTGCGAAACATAAAACATGCAACAGACAGGAACTGGCACTGGGCACTGGATCAATATGTTAGTCCCAAAAAATAGTATAAAAAGTTGCCAAAAGTATATGAAAGTTGTAGAATATTGGCATGGAACAATCAATAATGATAGATACGACGGAGACGTATCAGTCCTCATCGCCCTAGGCGCTAGATGCGTGTTGCGCCAAGCCACATGTGGAGTAGTAGCATAGAAGAAGGAGCAAGCCGGAGGTAGAAGAAGGAGGCTGCCAGTGGGCCCTGGACCCACGTGTCAGCAGGTGAAACCACTGTTCACTAGGGTGCATCTAGGAATTTTTCGAGAGTTTGATCTTGAATACCCCTAGCCGTGGATATAACCATGTTTGCCCGTATCTCTCCCTGGGTGTACCAATTATCGGTGCCCCAACTCATTCTAATTTGACCAAAGGGTTAAAATTAACCCAGAGGTTTTTCCCCGGAGTAGTCATCTTTCCATTTGTGCTGTAACCCTAGGAATCTCGTGGACGAGATTCTTTTTAAGGGGGGAAGACTTGTAACAGCCCCAAAATTGGGTTATCGATTTTTGTGCTGTTATTCCTTCCTGGCACTCATTTTCAAAATCTTTCTCCTGATTTTGTTGGATGACTCTGGGACTTCTTGTCATTTCCAACCTTTCAAAACCATGCTCATGGCTTTGTCAGTGGGCAAGACCTCAATTGCATCACCTCAAACACTCTCAAACCCTAATTCCAAATTGTTGGAATTTAAATGTGACCTTTGTGATTACAAAGGAGCTATCATTTTCCTTGATTTGTTAATCATCCCATCTATTCCCAGAGACCCTCCTATCATTGTAAACCTTGGATATGCAAAAATATTGCCAAGTCCCATGCAATATTTTTGAATTATGATTTATTCCTTTTCTTGCCCTTCTGAGGAATAAAATCCAAAGGCATAGCTAGCCATCTCCTAAATTCATGTGAATTGGTGGAGTTGATATTTATGCCTAATCCAAGCTCTGGCAAAGATATTGGCCATAATTAAATAAGGAAATTTTCCTTTTCTTATTTTATGCCAATATTGCATTTCTGCCATTTTCTAAAGGAACTATTATTTTTATAGCAGACAAAATTCTCACATAAATTGTGGATCTTGTCCTTGCTATATAATCACTAGTTCCATCCTTATCTCATGTTCCACAGATCAAAAATTGGGCACATGATCCAATGCAAGTTTCTGCCTTCTCTGATATTTTTGCAAGGAAGTGCTTTATTCCTAATTCCAATTGACTTGCAATTTGGCAGGGTGATTGACCTTCATACATCACCCATGGATACCAAAGATGAGCTCAATCCATTCATCCTAGCTCCATGTGCAATTTTTTAAAGTTTCTGACCAGAATGCGACTTTGTGAAGGAAGTTCCTTCATAGAGTTTCCGAATGGGATGAAACTTTGCCATCCTCTCAAGTATTCCAAATCATTAGCCTCCACCCAAAGTCAGCTCATTTAATTGAACTATGTGAGCACATGAGCAATTCTTGTTTTCTGTCCAAATTTTTAGTTTATGAAGCAAGTATATTTTATCTTGCTCCATTATGGCTGCAAATATTTCCAAGCCTTCTCCTATCCATATAACCCACCTACCCAAGAGTTTGGCTCATTTCATGTAGCCAATATTTTCCTAGATTTTCCCAAGTTTCTGATCAGAAGTGATGCTTGTGAAACAAGTACCAATTTGGCAAGTCCATTTGGTATGATCTTTTGAAGCATCTAAATATGACCAAATCATGGATATTTGCCAAGTGGTAGCTCCATCTTACACTCCTAGTGAGTGCTCCTTCCTCATTTGTTTTCTGGACCAATTTTAGCAGTTGCAAAGCAACTACACTAAGTCCTTGCCCAAATCCCTTCCAACTTCCCAGGACCGTAGTCTTTGCTAGCCTAAACCTCCCAGACATCAAGTTTAGCCCTTAAGCTCACTGTGTTGATCACCAAGATGTTGCCAAGTTTGCAACAGCAAACTTGTCGAGCCTATTTGCCTCTGCTCCCTACACTTCTACCTGCGCCATCACCTCAGTTTTAATGAGACTTGGAAGGACTCCACTGCTGACAAGGTTTGGCACTAAGTAGGAGGCCAGAGAGTGCAGAGCCTGTGGTGATCACGAGTGAAGTCGGCCAAATCGGTGGTCTGCACACTATTGGCCATAGTAGAGCAGCTCCGGATGGCTCTGGCTCGTCCCAGCTTGTCAACCAGCTCAGCTTCGTCATCGTCGTGCGCCTGGACCCCTTTCCCCCTCCGTTTTCTTCTCCGACAAGCCATGCCAACGATTGAACAGTGCTCACCTATGGCCATCGTCTTCTTCCTCGCCTCTGTTCGTTTCCCCCGCGCATCTCTGGGCGTAGCTCGACTCCGTGACCCCCTGGCACTCGTCCGCGTCCCCCTCGTCGCCTTCCCGCAGCTTCCCGTGAGCCTTGGCCGTGTGTGCCCGTCGCCAGAGCGCGGACACTTAGCCAACCGAGTGCCACCTCACCCTCTTTGTCGAGCCTTCCCCCGCGGCTATAAGTAGCCCTACCGAGCTCTTCTCGACCACCCGCAGCTCTCCGCGCTACCCATTCCTCTCCGGAGTCCCTCCTTGATCATCACCATTGCCATGGCCTCCGCCTGATCCCCTCTAGGCCACTTCTTGCCATGGCCCTTCCCCAGCTCGTTTTTCTGCTCCCTAGCATCCCCCTTGGAACCCAAAGACCACCGCAACCCTCAACACCAGCGGAGGAGCCCCGCAGGTGCAGTCCCTCCCCTTGCAGCTCTTCTGTCGCCGCCAATCTCCCTGGTCCTGGCGCTGTAGTCCACCCCGAGCTTCTACGAGACCACCCACGGGCGCGGCATGGAGTGGCGGAGCTCCTGAGCGTGTCGCCCGGCCCTCCCGCACCACCAGTCGTCGGCTGTGCCGGCAGCCGCGGCCTCCCCTGCCTCTGGTCGGGAGCAACAAGAAGACCAGGCAGGAGGAGAGAGGAGCCGCCGCGGACCCCACCTGGCAGCGACCCAGGGCATTGACCCGGTCCTGCCAGCGTGGATAAGTTGATGGGCCCTACCCCTCGCGTGACCCCACCTGCCATAGACCGAAGCGATGCCCAGTCAGCGTTAGTGGAAACGTAACCCCCAAAGTGCGCTTTCGTTTCTTCGGAGACGTATTATCAGTAATGTGTTTCCTTTAACTGAAAACGTATTGCCTGAAAATACGCTTTCTATTCTCTGGAAATGTATTTTCTCAATGTGCGCTTTCTGTTTTCAGCCGAGCCCGCCGAAATGCTTAGATTGTGAACGTTAACTGTTTAAGCCACTTTTCTGCCTAAAAAGTGAACGGCAACAACTTTGCAACCGTAACTCCAATTGAGGTGATTCCAATGCTCACGTTCTCTGTTCATTGAGCTAATTTTGATGGGACTATTTTCTTTATGTTTGCACATTCTGAAAATGCCCATTTTGCCCTTGCCCTAATTCAGCCCCTCTGAGGTGAACCCCTCTTCGGCAAATTTTTCCGAGAAGTGATCGCACTCATTTCTGGAGTATTCCTCGACCCCAGGCAAGCCAACCTCTTATCATGAGCCCCGAACTTGCATGTTGACTTTGTTGGTTCCTCGTGCGTGTGCTTAGTTGCAGTAGTTTCTGTCTGTTTCATCTGTCGTTATTTCAGTTGTGCTATATGCTAGTACTATTTGTCACTTCATGCTTACCTTCATGATAGTTTTTGCCATGCTAGTTATATTGTTGTTGATAATATCATACATGTGTGTTGATTAGTTTCATGCCAGTAGTAATAATGTTATGACGATTTTGTTACACCGTCAATAAGCTAGCACCCGGTATTGCCATTTTTCATATGCTGAATTTTTTCTAGCTTGATATTTGTTAATGCATGTTCATTGTTGCATCTTTGTTTAATATGCTCATAATATTGATGATGGTGGAGAACTTAATAACATGACTTAATAATAAAACTCCTCCATCATTGATGGGATCGAGTCATAGTGCCTCCAAGTCGAGCTTTCCCCAGTGCAGCCACATTTGCCTTATGGGAGGCCCTAGCTGGGTCTATTGTCATTGCCTCTCGCCGGTGCCTCCAACTAGGGAAGGTTATGGGCGCGCGCTACCCTCATCAGGTAGGCGGACATAAGCCTTGTGAGCCCAAGTTTGGTTATGTGCACATGTCTCGTTTTGGGAACGTTTTTGCCACGACGGTGGCTGAAGATGCCTTTGGTAGGCTTGGGGCTACCTATGACTTAGCCATGAGGGATTTGGTCGAAGTGGCCGGGAGAGTGTCATGGCAGTAGATCGGTTTTGTTGGAACGCCGTTGGTCCACCTGAATGGGAGTGCACGACCATGGGTTCTGTGATGTGGGTAAAGTGCACAACCTCTGCAGAGTGTGTGTTTTAATCTATCGATAGCCGCGTCCTGGGTCATGGGCACAGTTCATAGTAGGTCACACTATCGGGTCTTGGTCAAAATGGAGGATAAACCTGATAATAATTAATGTGATAACTAAGATGTGATAAATAATGTGGTGACTTGGACTATGAGATAATCGTGAGAAGTCACGATGATGTGTTAATATGATCACGAGACGAGGTCTTGGTAAGTCATGAATTTTCTCCGAGGAGCCGTGGTAGAGTAAGTGATTGTTGCATGAGGTTAATGCTATATGTCTTCATGGGAGGTAACTGGTAGTTTATTTCCAGCATAGTTTTCTTGATGCCATGCCATGTTTTGATATGTTATGCTTTGCTGTTGCTAGGTTAGAAGTAAGTTTGTTATGTCATGTTATTGCCATGCTAATAGATGCTACAATGTTGTTCATGCCTAGTTTGGTTTATGATTCTAGTTAATATCATGCCATGCTTAGAAGTTGTGTTGATGTAGATTGTTGCATATGCTTGGTTCTTGGTTTGTCATCTGTTCATTTGAAACTATGTATTTGGTTGTCTTGCAAGTACATTCAATGTACTGACCTGGCGTGTCATGCCAGTTTTGTAGGACATGTTATTCGTTTGTTCCGTTGTGCTAGGTCGTAATCTTGCCATTCCTGTGTGTTATGGAGTCCAGTCAGAGTGAGTCGCTGCCAAACCAAGACTTCCGCCGCCATTTAAATAGACTTCTGCTGCCATGTAAATAGCCCTAGGTCTATGCCAGAAGATTGTATTCATCAATGATGTACTCTTTTACATATGTATTTGATGAATATTCTTGTACCTGGAATGTTGTATCATGGACCTGTCGTGCGTCAGGTGTTTTCCTAGGCTGATGTGCGAAGGCCTCCTGCTCCATGCGGATCGGGGTGCCACACCCAGGCAAGCCACAACCACCATTTGCATGATGGCCATGCAGTAGCATTGGTTTTCAACTTGAATATTTAATAAATGTTTGCTTGTTTTGCTAGTGTCACCGTTATTTCGGTTATGCTTATGGATCGGTGTTCACCGGCATGCTATGCTTTCTTGCATTTTGTTATCACGAGCCACTTGCTAGTATTACTTTCATATGATATGGTTGGTAGTAGTACATGTTGGGTTGGTCATGTTCTTCGGTCCATGACTATTGTCGGTTACCGAGTATCATTGATATGCATTGTTCCTTTGCTGTTAGTTGGTTAAGTGCTTACTCGGTAATGTTATTGATGTGTTCTTGCATGGTATTCATGTTGATGCTAGTGGTCATGTTATGCTATGAGTAGTGTTATACTTGTGATATTCATGCTCGTCATTGTACCATGCTAGGTGGGATATGGTTCATGGTTGTTAATCTAGTTAATAGTTATGCTGCACCCCATGCTTATGTTGATATCATGCTCATGCATTGTAGTTGCATCATGTTATTTTCATATGACACAACTTATTGCATTCAAGTGTAACTGGATAATAATGAACTTGAACAACTGTTGGCTGAGTCATGGTGCCACCAAGTCGAGCTGACCAGTGCAACCACATTTGCCTTTTATGGGAAGGTCCTAACTGGGTCTATTATCATGCCTCTCGCCGGTGCCTCCAACGAGGGAAGGTTATGGGCGCGCACTACCCTGATCAGGTAGGCGGACATAATCCTTGTGTGCCCGAGTTGTTTGCGCGCGTTTGTCCCTGTTTGGGACCATCTATGTTTTGCCATGATGGTGGCCGTTGGGTGTCTTTGGTAGACACGGGGCCACCCATGACTTAGCCCAAAGGGGTGTTGGTCGGAGTGGCTGGGAGAGTGTCATGGGCAATAGATCGGTTTTGTTGGAACGCTGTTGGTCCACCCGAATGGGAGTGCGAGGCCATGGGTTCCGTGGTGTGGGTACAATGTACTAACCTCTACAGTGTGTGTGTTTAATCTATCGATAGCTGCGCCCTCGAATATGGGCCCGGTTCATAGTCGGTCACACTATGAGCCAACGGTAGTAAGTATAACCTGATTAAGAATAACCCCGGTTCGATGATGAGAAAGAGATTGGTTGCGATTGAGAGAGGATCACGGAGGTATCATGGACACTGAAGTTGGTTTATATTTATGTGATCGCGAGATGATCATGGAGGTATCATCAATACCGATGTTGTAAGTTGATGCATGGCATGGTTATGCGGTAACTACTGAGCAAGAGTAAGTTGGTGCATGCGAATGTTAACTTGTTGCATGTAGTATCATCATGTTCATATGTTTATGCCATGCTAAAGTTGTATCATGTTCACCTTGTGCATGCCATGTTATTCTGTTAGTATCATGTTCATGACTGCTTTAACTTGCTAATGCCATGTTGTTTGTCTTGACTGCTTTTGGTTATTGTGAGCTTGCAAGTACATTCAATGTACTGACCTGGCGTCTCATGCCAGTTTGCAGGTCGTGCCTGGATAGCTTGCTTGTTGGTGTGGTTCCTATGTTCGCGAGTTAGGATAAATGTTCCAGCCAGAGTCCCTGCAGATTGGAGTCCATCATCGTCGTTCGTTGTTCCACTTCCAATAGTTGTTCCGCTGCAAATAGTTGTTTTGCTGCCTTGAGTTGTTATGCTGCTTGCGTAGAGCAACTGTGGTTGGCATATCGTTGCCATGCCGATGTTATTCATTGTAATATCAGAGACCTTGTATTCATATTCGTGTTATAATAGAGAGCTGGTTTGTTCTATGCTAAGCAGTGCCGTATTCAGAAGACTTCACCTCGATCTCTGAGCTAGAATATGGGGCGTTCCAGTTTCTCTGAGTCAGGGTGCCACATCAAGAAACCCACACATTGCTCGATCAACTGAACGGACGAGGTGTATTTGAATGTTGGACACTAGAGGCTTCAAGGGGCGGAGGTACAAGGGGCAGTGGAGCAAGGTCAGGTCCATAGAGACCTCCATCGTTGGGTCCTGTTCTGTCAGCATGATCTCGCCCTCCTCGTGCACCACCATCTCTCACTTTAGGGCCGGGGCATTAGAAAGTTTTACATAACATATTCATACTACTTGAAGGTGCATTAAATCAATACATGCAAGTATCAAAAGGAAAGTCACGACATGCACGTATGCGTTGTCATTCGTGCATCGATAAACACAAATTATTGAAACATATCGAGTGCACTACTTTGATGTGTCACATCAACTCGTACAACAAGGAGAATCTTTATTACAACGCTCTCTCCCTCGCCCATGATCATGGTGGCTCGTAGGACTAGGAGAAGCTTTCGCTACACGCTCTCGCTCCCGCACGCGGTGGACATGCATCAGTTCATTCGGTGTCAGATGCCAGAAGCGTACTAGTAGTACTCCACTGTAGTAGTACCATCATTGTTCGACTTCCCGAAGAGGCGAAGAGCCAAGCATAAGCCGAACGCTTGTGTGGCAGTTTCATGTATAGGGGAGGTAGTACAAACATAGTCTAGGATAGCATTTTTTGATTAAAATAATCTTCTGGCCCTACCTGTCATCCTAGTGATTGTAGTTTGCACGCTGATCTGGTCAAGAGAGGAATATATATTTTAATTTGTGGTGGGGTAAATGTTAGAGGTTGCGGCAAATATTATACACTGTGGGTCTTTTAGCCAAGTTTAGAGGCAAGCATGTGGGGCCTGTGCTATGATGTGTCGCATCAACTCGTACAAGGAGAAGCTTGATTACTAGTACGCGCTCTCCCTCGCCCATGCACGTGGTGGCTCGCAGACGAGGAGAAGCTTTTTCTTACTACAACAAGCCCCCCTCCCCCACGCGGTGGACGTACATGCAGTAGTTGATTCGATATTGTAGTAGTAGTAACATCATTGTTCGACTTCTCGAAGAGGCGAAGAGCCAAGCACAACCCAAACGCGGCAGTTGCGAACGCTCGCATGGCAGTCTTATGTGTAGGGGTGGGGCGTGGTGTGGCAGTTTTGTGGCAATTCTTTTCTATTGTTGTTTGCATCCAATAGGTGCCACCATTGGATGAAGATCTTATGGTTATTGCGGCAATTGCTAGTTATAGTCATCTTATGAAAATCAAATAATCCCAAAACAAACCTGACCAGGTTTCTTGTTTCTAGACATGAATAGGAGTCAACCAATAAGAGACGTGGGCCGTGTATTTTTGAATGCCTTGAGACGTACCTAGCACGACATGCAGCGGTCAGTTCATTGCATGCAATGGTATTAATTAGCAAATACTCACTCCGTTCCTAAATATTTTTCTTTTTAGAGATTTCAACAAGTGACTACATAGGGAGCAAAATGAGTGAATCTACACTATAAATATTTAGGAACGGAGGGAGTAAATGTTAAGTTCTCCCATTTTCCTCTCCACCTTGGTTGTGGTGCACAATAGTACTACCTCTGTCGTGGTTTATAAGTCACCTTTGTAGTTTGTGCCAAATTTTGACCAAAGATTTAGCTAACAAAATGTTAATACATGTCAACAAAAATTATATCATTGGATTCGTATTTGAACATAGTTTTCAATGATATAATTTTTGGTAACATGCATGAACATTTTCTTAGTTCAATCTATAGTGAAAATTTGACACGAAATACCATGGGGACTAATAAACCAGGACGGAGTTAGTATTGAGTACTACTACTGACTAGCCTCTTTTTGACACACATTTGTGTTGATATGGCTTGAATGCCAACGAGAGAGAGGATAGCAGTTCCCGAAGCATTGAACGGTTAATGATGCCTCCTCATTCAATTAGCATGAATAGTAATTGGAGAAGCAGAATGGAGCCAACATGATGTGAATGCAACGCAGTTTGGACTCTCATATAAAGGCACCCCACCACTGTAGTCCATCTACTCCTAGCCTCTGCGCAACACTTCTCACTCGAATCCAAGTCCAACACCAAGTGGCCAGAAGCCACAAGCACCCATGGCGTCAATGGACGCGAGAGAAAGTCGGCTATGCCAGATCATCCAAGACGCCGGCCACTGGCCCCGAACCACGCAGTGTTTCCAGACAATGTTGGCGACCGCCAGCGTCATAACCCTCGTTGATGCCGACTTCGCTTCTCACATGGGCGAGATGATGGTCCGCTCCATCCGCAAGTTCGCCACCGTCAAGAAGCACACGGATGACCTTGTCGTACTCCTCCAGCCCACGCGCCCAGGCTCCTTGTTGCTTGCCACCCTCATCAGCCTCCAAGGTGACGAACTCTTTGAAGCACTAGTGGCCCTGCAGGTCCCAGAGGTCGCTTCGAAGAATTTGCACCTCGAGGCTGCACTCACCGTGCAACGCCTCGCCATGCAACAAGCCGTCGACCTGCACATCCACGTCTACGAGGAAATCATCTACATAGGCCACTACAAGGCCAGCAAGGACAGAAAGACGTTGGCCTTCTTCCACCGGCTGAAATCTTTGGACGCCATTGTTTGGAAGCACGTTGACCTGGCCACAAAAGCCGCTGCTACTTAGCCGTCGTTCGATGGGTCAGTGCCCTGAGTCGAGGAGGAGGAGGTTGTCGATGGATGCATCTATCTTCTTACATCTTGTAACCAACATTGCATCGCCTCGTGGCCTTTAATGTGTTAGTGTACGTCATTTTATTCTAGTCGTAAATGGCATCATTGTTCGACCTCTCGAAGAGGCGAAGAGCCAAGCGCAACCCAAATGTGGGAGTGGCATATGCTCGCGTGCCAGTCTTATGTGTAGGGGAGGGGCGTGGTGTTGCAGTTTTGTGACATTTCTTTTCTATTGTTGTTTGCGTCCAATAGGTGCCACTATCGGATGCAGATCTTACAGTTATTGTGGTGATCCCTCAAAAAAACCTTATAATCCCAAAACACTTAGGCATGGTGGATTAACTTGACCTTGTTACTTGTGTCTTGACATGAATAAAGGAATCAACCAATAAGAGACATGGGCCGTGTATGTTTTTAATGCCTTGAGACTACCTAGCACAGCATGCAGCGGTCAGTTAATTGCATGCAATGGTAGTATAGTAAATATTAAGTTCTCTCATTTTCCCCTCTGCTTTGGTCGCAGTGCACAATGTAGTAATGACTAGTATCTTTTGACACGCATTTACATTGATATAGCTTGAATGCCAATGAGGGATAGGGTAGCGGCTCCCGAGATGTTGAAAGGTCAATGATGAATCCTCAATTAGCATGCAGAGGGAATTAATTGGAGAAGCAGAATGGAGCCATCAAGATGTGAATGCAACGCAGTTTGCACTCTTATATGAAGCCACCCCACTGCTCCAATCCATCTAACAAATCGTATGCACCATTGCTCACTCCAATCCAAGACCAAGACCAAGTGACAAGAAGCCACAAAACACCCATCGAGGCGATGGACACGAGCGGCAGTCAGCTGTGCCAGACCATCCAAGATGCCGGCATGCAGTCCCGTGCCGCGCGGCATTTCCAGATGGTATTGGCGACTGCTGGCATAATAGCCCTCGCCGGCGCCGTCTTCGCCTCTCGCATGGATGAGATGATGGTCTACTCCAGCCGCAAGTTCACTACCATCAAGAAGCGCGCGGGCGACCTTGCCGTACAACTCCAGCCCATGCGCCTAGGCTCCTCGTTGCCTTCCACCCTCATCGGCCTCCATGGTTATGAACTCTTTCACGCACTGGTGGCCCTGCAGCTACCGGAGGTCGCGACGAATAATGTGCACCTCGAGGCCGCGCTTGCCGCGCAACGCCTCGCCATGCAAGAAATCGTCGACCTACGCATCCACGTCTACAAGGAACTCATCTAGATAGGAAACTACAAGGCCGGGGAGGACAGAAAGACGTTGGCCTTCTTTGATCGGCTAGAATCTTTGGACACCATTGTTCAGAAGCTCATTGACCTGGCCACGAAAGCCACTGCTACTTAGCCGCCGTTTAGTGGGCTGGCACCCTGAGTCGAGGAAGAGGAGATTGTCGATGGATGCATCTTTCTTCCTGCCTCCTGTAACCAACACTTCATCGCCTCGTGGCCCTAATGTGTTAGTGTATGCCATTTTTATTCCAGGCGAAAATGACATGTGTGATCCCTTGCTCTTATTTGGCGTTAATTATATGTTATAGCACTGTCTTCGTCCTAGTTTACTACCTATGTCCTGGTTTATTAGTCCCTTTTGTAATTTGTGCTAAATTTTCTATCTACAAGTTAAAAAGGTAAAGACTGCCGCGTTCGCACCCCCACACGGTCTGTCGGGCACGCTGCTCATGCTAGGGAATGCTTGTTGTCTTAGCATTTTCACTGTCAGGTGGGGCCATAGTTGAGCAAACCGACTATCAGCAAACCCCCACCCCACCCACCGTGCGTCCCTGAGTTAGAATTAGAAGAGAGAACGAGGGAGAAGAGCTAGCTGTAGCATGGACATTGTTGTCAGATGGGACTCGTGTTGATAGAATAGGAGTCCTAAGTACTCATACGTCTAGTACCACTAGTTGGTTGCGTGCAACCTATACCTATCATCACTTTAGGTCTCTTGCTCGAACCGCATCTATGCTTCATAGTACATAATTTTTCATGCATTTTTCCTCCTATGTGTAGTCCTAGGCTATTTCCATGTGCTTCCTTTCGCCGACATGTGGGACATAGAGGATCTGGGTCATAGTGCATGCACGACTCGGAGCATATGGAACCATGTCGTCGTACTTTACATTTTAGACCTAATGAATTACATGCAAAACCCCCGCAGAAGAATAAATAAATAAACGAATTACTACATGCAAACCGGATTATTTTCATAGAAACCGAAGCACATTCATTAAATTTTGGACGTAACACATTGGAAAAAATGATCGTACCGAAACCAGTCTAAGGGCCTCTTCGATTCGCAGGATACTGGAAACACATGAATGGGAAAAGTATGATGGCGATGAACCGAGAGGAGGAGTACTGTACATGCTAGAGTATGGACTGTAGTACATTGTTTTTAGGGCCATATCACCACATTGTTTTCAATGGCCTATCGCCTGCTAGTTCACTGGGCTGTCGTGTTTCACACTCCTTCGACATGAGTAGTAGTATATACTAATACTATGTACTAGTAGTACTATATATACAACATGATTCTTTGCTCCTTCTTACGTCACCGACATGTGGGAGAGCCAGCACCCGGGTCGACGTGTCATGCACAAGATTAGAGTGGGGAACAAAAGGGGGGCATCACCCCGGTCGTAGTGCCAGTAATAATGACTATAATGAGCAGTCATATCACAAGACCCCATCTTTCTAGCAGTAACGAGCTATCAAATCACACAGCCCTGCCTTTCCAGCAGTAAGTTGAATTCGCTACTCCCTCACCCTCCTCGCCTCTCTGTCAAACCGGCTACGCAAAAACTGCTGCACGTATTGCCCGGGAAAAGCCCCGCCCTCAACTTTTAAATACTCCTAGTATAATTTTGTATCGATGAATTACGCCATGGAGCAGAAAACCAAAAGAAAAAGGTGGTACATGTAAAAAAATACAGTTCAAGCTCTAGCTAGCGATTTGGAATGTAAAACGTCCATGTATTTATACATATAGGTTACTCTAAAGTATTGAGTCCATTGATGCAACATGGTCAAACTATACCATCGATATCTCAAAGCCAAAATAGTTCGAGCTTGTTCGTTCTATATAAATAGTACTAGTACTATATGTTTATTCACCCATGGGCTTGCTCAATGAATGGAGGGCCGGGGAGCACAAGTGAACAATACTACTAGTACTAGTAAGTAGGAGTAGTGCACTACAGTACAAAGTGCGACGTGCAGTTAGTCACGTTAAATAGAGAGTTTCTTTTGTTTAATGCCACGTACACAAATTGAAATGCTTGTTGTGGAGAAAAAAAGATAATCACTCCACGTGTAGGAGCCTGAGCGCTTGCTTTACTAGATTTGCTCTCTTCATTCTCTCATCCTCTCCAGATCTAAACAAGATAGCGGTAGTGACATTCTCTCTCTGCTCACTGCTGGTTACATATCCAGCCGGATCCCTTCGGACAGGGTGCGTAGGGGACTAGGTACATCGTTCACATGGTCATCAGTGGCGAGGGAGGAAACCCACAGCTCCCCGCAGGTCCTAATCATCTGCCCGTGATGTTCTCTCCAACACAACGTCGGCTTGGGAGGTCCTCAAACCCCTTCTTCCTCCCTGCCGTATTGTGGGTATATCCAACCTCCCACTGCCCGTCTAGCCACACCCCGACGACCCTCAGGTATAAGTTCTTTCTAAAGCGACCTTACTCTACTGCCCCATCTCCCCACGTGGCTGCATGTGGATCTTTTTCTACTTCCAACAGCTCTTCCAAAGCCACCTAATTTTTAGTATTATTAGAGGTAAAGCTATTTCATGCAGTCGAATCTAGGACTTGGTTCAAACAGCGATGAAAGGGGGGAAGTTGTAGCATGAATCTAGGACTTGATTCAAATAGGAAATAACTGGGGGAAAGTAGTAGAGGCTGGATACCCAACTGGTCTCTTGGTTGAAAAGGGAAATAAAGGGAAAAGGCAGTACAAACTGGATAAGGAACATATCTATTATCTGTTGAAAAAAGGATAGAAAGTGGCGGCTGGTGGACAGGTCAACAGAGTATGTCCAAGATTAGATTTGCTGCCCTCACATAGTAAAAGGTCTCCAAGTTTAGATTTTATGGCCTCACGGAGTATGAACAAACTCGACATCACCACTTTATGCCTCCTTGTAGGTACATTGTGTTGATGCATCCACTGTCGCATGTCCTTCTACCAACTTTTGCTGTTGTTAATGTAAGGGTGCATGTAAAATGAAGCAATCACACTATTACCATAAGGACATGTTTAACCAATGTTATTGTTAATCTAATGCCTCTAGTAATATGATGCAATTAAACTGTGTTACAAATGGTACTCCTGCTATTTTTCCCAGTATGATAAGTAAGTTGTTTCTTTACGCTGTCGAGTATCCTTGTGTCCCCACTATCCCATGCCCTTAAACCAACTCTCTAGTTGTTGTTGATCTACTGTATCTGGTAAACAAGCAATGCCACCATTAAAGTAATCCCATATTTGACGAATGTCATTGATGATCGTAATGCTTCCGGTAACATGAAGCAATGCTGCTGTTTTAAAATTTCAGTTGTACTTGCGTGATCACCATGAACATAATGAAGATGCTTCTTTTCATTTCGTGTATGTTTCTATCTTGTTATTGACCAGTAATTGTTTTCTTTCTATCTTTTCATGCGGATAGGGATATCCATTTCACCTTGTTGCTATTGTGACCTTTTGGTGAACTGCAAAAAACACTTTTTTTGGAATGAGTGTCATGTGCAGTTCAACTAAAATGCCGCGTGGGCAACTTCTCTCAATTGTGGTGGAACTGCACAAACGGTGATTGGAGTTTCCAACATCTCTGTCAAACTCTACCAGTGATCTCATGCAACATTTTATTATCCTTTGCAAGATGAGTCGTTACTGTCACCACAATGGCACTTTATTTTAGTGGAAATGCACAAAAAGATAAACAAATTATAGTTGCACCTTGCATGAGCAGGACAACCAACCTTAATGTTGCTCAATTTTATTGCAACTACTAAAGAACCTGCCAGCTCATGAGAGCAAGTACTTCTTCCTAGATGCATGATGCAATCTTTGCTTCATTTTAGGTGAACTGCACGAAAAGGTCTGATACTTCTCCAACGTATCTATAATTTTTTATTGTTCCATGCTATTATATTATCTGTTTTAGATGTTTAATGCGCTTTATATACACTTTTATACTATTTTTGGGACTAACCTATTAACCGGAGGCCCATTCCAAATTGCTATTTTTTTTTGCCTATTTTAGTGTTTCGCAGAAAAGGAATATCAAACGGAGTCCAAATGGAATGAAACCTTTGAGAGAGTTATTTTTGGAACAACTGCAATCCAGGAGACTTGGAGTGGATGTCAAGAAAGAGACGAGGCAGCCACGAGGCAGGGAGGCGCGCCCAGGGGGTAGGCGCGCCCCCACTCTCATGGGCCCCTCGTGGCTCCCCTGGCCGACTTCCTTTGCCTATATATACTCATATACCCTAAAAACATCCAGGAGCACCACGAAACCCTATTTCCACCGCCGCAACCTTCTGTACCCGTGAGATCCCATTTTGGGGCCTTTTCCGGCGCTCCACCGGAGGGGGAATCAATCAAGGAGGGTGTAACGCCCCGAATTCAATGCGCCAGGTGTCTGCCAGTTATTCGCCGTCCTTGCCATGTCATTTTCTTGCGTGTTGCATTTTGCCATGTCATCATGTGCATCTCATTTTGCATACGTGTTCGTCTCATGCGTCCGAGCTTTTTCCCCGTTGTCCGTTTTGCAATCCGACACTCCTATGTCCTCCGGCGTCCCCCTTTTGTCTCTCGTTGTGAGCGGGTGTTAAACTTTCTTGGAATGGACTGAGTCTTGCCAAGCGGCCTTGTTACACCGCCGGTAGACCGCCTGTCAAGTTTCGTGCCATTTGGAGGTCGTTTGATACTAACCGCGTAGCACGAAACCCCTCTCTCTTTGCAGCCCAGCCCCTCTTCACCACATCCCATGAGCCCATCCAAACCCCCTCCATGCTCTTGGTCGTCCGATCACGATCATGTGGGAGAAAACCGCACTCCATTTGGAGTCTCCTAGCTCCCTCTACCTATAAATATGCCTCTTCCCCCAAAATTTCGCGGTACAAACCCTAAATCTTCCTCCTCCACGCACCGGACATGTCCCCTGCCCTCCGGACGAATCCCGCCGCCGGCCGCAGCCACTCAGGCCTCAACACGTGGCGCCCCGCCGCCCTCCTCTCTCCTCCCGCGCGTCGCCGCGCGGGGCCCAGATCCGGCCCGCCTCGAGGCCGAAC
>NC_041385.1:439591986-439599068 GCF_002162155.2 Triticum dicoccoides
GAGGCCGAACCGGGCCTCGCCGGGCCCGCTCGCCTCCGCCGCCGCCCGTCCGGATCCCCGCCGCCGCCCCGCGGCCTCCCGCTCGCCCGCGGCCCGTATCCACGCCGCCGACCGCCCGCGCCCACCGGGACCCTCCTCCGCTGCCGGCGCCCGTCTGCCCGCCGGCGCGCCTCGCCCGTCCGCCCACCGCCGCCTCGTCTTCGCCGCAGCCCTGCGCCCGGCGCCGCCCCGGAGCCCCGCCGGCACAGCCCCGGCCGCCACGCCTCCTCTCCGGCCCGCCATCCTCCGCCGCTGCTGGCCTCGCCTCCGGCTGGATCTGGGCCGTAGACGGCCGGATCCGTCCTCCCTTGTCGTCGCCGGCTACCTCCTGCTCCTCCCCACGCCGCAAGGAGCTCGCCGGAGTTCGCCCTCGCCGGAGCTCCGGCCGGATCCGAGGGAGTGGATCAGATCCACCACTCCCGCCATCCAAACGCATGCCCCCGTCCCGGATCCCTCCGTCCCGAGATCTTCCCGTCCATTTTCCGCGAGGTGGTTATTTCCTCTAAGTCCCCAGATCTGCTACATTTTGCGCACCTGTTTGACATGCCATATCTCCTAGCATACTGCTCCATTTTGCGTGCATAATATATGAAATTGTTCATCATGAGATTCTCTACATTTTGTTCCATTGTGCCATGTTTGTTTGAGTTCATCTTGATGCCCGAATCATCTTTGCAAGAGTGCTATATGATGTTAACTGCTGTCTGTTAACAGAACTTGATGATTTGTTATTTTTGTTGCATTTTGTGTGTGCATCTTATGAGCATGAGCTCTACATGTGTTTTGAACTATCACATGCCATATTGACAGGGGTTCCATCCATGTATTTTTGTGAGTCTTGTAGTGAGTGCATCAAGCTTGTTAAGTAGGGTACTTGTTGTTGCTGTTTTGCTAGGTTGAATCTGTTATTTCGTGATGCTATGTAAACCTGCTGCTACAAGTCATTCTATGCATAATCTGGAGATGTTCACGAAGGATGTTTTGCTATACATGTTATGCGCTATCCATCCATGCCCCTGTCTGCATTTATCACTTGCCGTAGATTGTTCATATCTTGCTCTCAAGTTGCTAAATAATGTTGCTGTCAGCCTGTTAACATTAAGTTCAGTTTTGCCATGTGTTTTATAGTGACCCATGCACCCTATTAACTTGATCTTGCCATGCTTAGGTTCATAAGTATGTATTCTTACTGTTGGTTGCCTTTTTATGCCATGTATTGCTCTGTGGTGAGTGATACAATCTCACCAATATGCCTACTTATTGTTGTTCCTGCCATGTATGAATCTGCCATATCATTTGCCATGTTTACATGGGTGCCATCATATCTTATGATCCTTTTTGGCTCATGGTCAGTAAGGGACTTTTGTTCTATGCAATTAGTAGGCTCATGCCATGCCTTTGTTTGCCATGTTAAGTTTCTGCAGCATGTTGTTTGATAGCTCTAAACATTTCAACCTGATGTTATTTCTGCTAAGCCTGTAAACTGTTATTATTTGCAATCTTGCCATGTCTTTTTGAGCATGTTCAAGTGATCTATGGAGATAGCTCAGTGTTCATGTTTTGTCATGCTTTACCCGTACATCATGCCCATGTCTTTTGTTTTTATGTTGAGGTCCTGTAGCATGTTGTTTTGATGCTTGCAAGATGCCTAGTTGCTGTTTTGGACAGCTTGTCCTTTAAACTTGTTTCATGTGTGTGTGTTGAACCGTTGCTCCGTTTTGAGTGTGATCTATATGAAATTTGCTTAGTTTTAAATGTAGTTTCATATTATCATGTTACATCCTTGTTTTGGGAGTGCTTGCTTGATGGTTGTATGCATTTGGCATCAATGCCATGTTTGACTTGTTTTGCTCATATCTTCTAGGCCGTAGCTCCGAACTAAATGAACTTTATATGTAACTTGACTAGAATTTCGTGTAGATCATCTTGGTGTATCTTAACTTATTGTTTAACAAGTTGAACATAAGGTTTATTCAGCTCTGGACCAATTTCGAAACTTGCATATGAGGGCTAACCGGAATTGTTATATGTTGTTTCCGGCCTCATTTAAACTTGCTTTGATGTGTTGCTCTTGTTTGCACCATCTCTTGCCATGAGTAGCTTAATGTAGTCTTGTCTTGCATCATGCTTGGTTGTGCATCTTGTCATGTTTATGTGTGGCGTATTTACCTTGTTGTGTGCTTCTTCTCGATAGTTCCTGTTTCGTTGCGATCGTGAGGATTCTTTCGTCTATGCTTGGTTCGTCTTCGTGGCTTCATCTTCTTCATGGACTCATTCTTCTTCCTAGCAGGATTTCAGGCAAGATGACCGCTACCCTGGATCTCACTACTACCATTGCTATGCTAGTTGCTTCGTTCTATCGCTTTGCTGCGCTACCTATCATTTGCTCTTCAAGCCTCCCAAATTGACATGAACCTCTAACCTGTGTCACCCTTCCTAGAAACCATTGCTTGGCTATGTTACCACTTTTGCTCAGCCCCTCTTATAGTGTTGCTAGTTGAAGGTGAACTTGGAGATTGCTCCATGGTGGACAGGATTATGTTGGGATATCACAATATCTCTTATTTAATTAATGCATCTATATACTTGGTAAAGGGTGGAAGACTCGGCCTTATGCCTGGTGTTTTGTTCCCCTCTTGTCACCCTAGTTTCCGTCATATCGGTATTATGTTCCCGGATTTTGCGTCCCTAACGCGGTTGGGTGATTTATGGGACCCCCTCGACAGTTCGCTTTGAATAAAACTCCTCCAGCAAGGCCCAACCTTGGATTTACCATTTGCCTCACCACCACCTACATTTCCCTTGGGAGTAATTAACCCGAGGGTCATCTTTATTCTGCCCCCCCGGGCCAATGCTTCTCTAAGTGTTGGTCCGAACCAGAGCCACTTGCAGCGCCACCTCGGGGAAACTTGAGGTCTGGTTTTAGTTGTACGTAGTGTTCATCCGGTGTTGCCCTGAGAACGAGATATGTGCAGCTCCTATCGGGATGTCGGCGCATCGGGCGGTCTTGCTGGTCTTGTTTTACCATTGTCAAAATGTCTTGTAACCGGGATTCCGAGTCTGACCGGGTCTTCCTGGGAGAAGGAATATCCTTCATTGATCGCGAGAGCTTATCATGGGCTAAGTTGGGACACCCCTGCAGGGTATAAACTTTTGAGAGTCGTGCCCATGGTTATGTGGCAGATGGAAATTTGTTAATGTCCGGTTGTAGATAACTTGACACCAGATCTGAATTAAAACGCATCAACCGCGTGTGTAGCCGTGATGGTCTCTTTTTGGTGGAGTCCAGGAAGTGAACACGGTTTTGGGTCATGATTGACGTAAGTAGGAGTTCAGGATCACTTCTTGATCATTGCTAGCTTCACGACCGTTCCGTTTGCTCTCTTCTCGCTCTTATTTGGGTATGTTAGCCACCATATATGCTTAGTCGCTGCTGCAGCCTCACCACTTTACCCCTTCCTTTCCCTTTAAGCTTTGCTAGTCTTGATACCCATGGTAATGGGATTGCTGAGTCCTCGTGGCTCACATATTACTACAACAACAATTGCAGGTACAGGTTATGCGATGATCTTGACGCGAGAGCGATGTTTGCTTGTTTTGGAGTTCTTCTTCTGCTTCTTCTTCGATCAGGGGATAGGTTCCAGGTCGGCAGCCTGGGCTAGCAGGGTGGATGTCGTTTGAGTTTCTGTTTGTGTTTCATCCGTAGTCGGATGATGCTCTAATGTATTGTGATGTTGTATTCGTGTGGCATTGTATGCCTCTTGTATGTATCCCCATCTATTATGTAATGTTGATATAATGATATTTACCTTGCAAAAGCATCTTCAAGATGTGCTTCTATCCTTGGTGGGACCTTCGAGTTCCCTTAGGATAGGGTCGCATCTTGGGCGTGACAAGTTGGTATCAGAGCCAGGTTCGACCGACCCTAGGAGCCCCCTTGATTGATCGTGTAGTTTGGCCGTTGTTGAGTCTAGAAGGAAACTATTTTTGGAGTCTAGTTATATTGGAGAGTAGGAATTCTTTTTACTCCTCAGCCCTTTGTCGCTCTGGTCAGGAATCTTGACATATGTGTTTTGAATTACTTCTCTTCCCCTTCAAATTTTTCTTTAGGATCACGCAGTTGGTTTTCCGATCGTTGGGTCTCAGCAATTTTATCCGGTGCATTTCTCGTCCAGTTGACTCGAGCCTCTTCATCTTTGCAAGTTCAATCCTCAGTTGTCTTCTTTTCCCACCCACCCACCCTTTTTCTTCTCCGAGCCGGAGTCCGTAATCGAGTATCCATCCTACTCGTGTGAAGACTTTGCATATTTCAACCGGTGTTTTCTCTTCAAGTTATTCGTCGTTTCTCTCTTCCAAGTTGCCTTTGTTTTCCCGCCCTCCCACCCTTTTCTTCCCGGAGCCTCTTCAGTTTTTCCTCAATTATTTCAACCGGTGAATTCTCGTCCCGTTTGGCATTCTTCATCTCTTTATCTTCTCCGGTGGATTCAATTCCATTCTTCGGTAGTGATTATATTCTTTTCCTCGGCTCAAGTGTTTCCCTGCTCATTCGCCTCTCGCCAGTTTATCCTTCCGGAGTGTTCAAGACATCTCAGGAGATTCGTCTGTGTTCGAATTAATTCGAGGTTGTCACCTCATTCAAATATTTCAATTGTTCCGGTGCATCATCTATCTGTTCAACATCCCTTTCCAACGGTGTTCTATTTTAGTGGGCCCTAACCCACATGTATTTTCCCAGGATATTACCTGACTCTTCTAATTCTCCCGAGTTATTCTCAATTTTTTCTCAAGTGTGACGTAAGAATGGATCCCATCACTCACATGCCTTCTCCAAGCTCGCTTTCAAATTTTTTCATTGTTGGCTCAACCTCTTTGCTTTTCATTCTCCCGGAGTATGTCAGTAATTTTGGTGTTGTTTCTCGTTGTCATTCTTAACATTTGAAGACCGGAGAAGAGTTTTTTCCTCTCAATCTTGCCCGTTCTCCCGAAGATTCGTGGTTCTAGATTCGTGTTACCCTCTCAAATTATTCCGTTTGTCGGAAATTCCTTTTTCTCAACCATCCGGAGTATTTCAGGAGTTGTTTTTCCGTTTCTTTTCACCGGAGGCCATCATTCCATCTATCGTTCTATATTTATCCCGGCATATCTGTCAAGTATTCTTTATCAGCTCATTGTCTCTTTGTTCTTTTGCATCTAAATCCCCTCTAGCATATTTGTTCTGCTAATTCTTCCTGGTGATTCTTTCTCTTTCATCAATCATTCTCTAATTCTTACGGTGGTTCTTTCAAGATTTATTTCCATTATTTTCACATATATTTATTTGTTCTTTTCAATCCGACTGGTAGCTCAGGAAGACATTCCCAAGTGTTGCGCTATATCCCCCTTTAATCTTTTCCAACGTGGATAAGTTGTATGTGATCCATTGCTCTCATCAATTTAATTATCAATTTAATTTGATGAAGGATAAGCATACAATAAATCTTACTCTTATTTCATCCAAGTGATTAATCCCTTCCCTTCGGAGTTTGTTCTTGATGAATAAATTCTAGTTCCAAGTGTTTCCATCTTTTCTTTTCCGGAGTTCAATTTCCTCAGCCATCTCGTCGAAGCTCCATCTTAATCTTCGCAAGGCCTTAATCTTATTCTTTTCATCCTTCATTCTATCCCATTGTCTTTTGTCACCGGAGTTTTTCATGGTGGTTCTTCATGTTTTAATTCATTCTTCAAGAGTTCATCAAGACTTTGTTGGAGAAATTCAAGTATCTTTCTTCTCGCGTCTCGAAGTGCAATTAAATCTCTGTATTCTTTTGAAGTGGAGTTTTGCATTTCTTCGTTCTTCTCAGCTATCCAATTATTTCCATTTGTGGATGGATATCACCTTATGATCTTGAGATGTTACCTATAAGACCACAAAAACTTATTCTTTTGTTGTTTATTTTCTCAACAACTCCGTTCAATCCTTCCTTCTAAGTTCTTTTTATTCAACTCTTTCAATTCTTTCCGGAGGTTTTGTGTCATGTCTTCACCAAGTATCATTCCATCGTCTCAAGCTCGTGTTCTATTCCTCCATGTTTCAGCCGGAGTGCTACCTAAATCCTTTCAGTCTTATTCGTTCCTTATCTCATTCTAACCGGAGTGGTTTCAGAGTCTATCTTGTTTCCATGAGCTTTTGATTCTTGTCTTATTCGCCTTTTCTCCTTCTACCCGAGTGCTCTCGTCTTTGTTCATCTTCTCTCTTGCGTTTCTCGTTTCACCTCATCCTTTTCCCTTCCGTCTCAGCCCTAAGATCTCGGGACGAGATCTCTTCTTAGTGGAGGAGTGTTGTAACGCCCCGGATTCGATGCGCCAGGTGTCTGCCAGTTATTCGCCGTCCTTGCCATGTCATTTTCGTGCGTGTTTCATTTTTCCATGTCATCATGTGCATCTCATTTTGCATACGTGTTCGTCTCATGCATCCGAGATTTTTCCCCGTTGTCCATTTTGCAATCCGACACTCCTATGTCCTCCGGCGTCCACCTTTTGTCTCTCATTGTGAGCGGGTGTTAAACGTTCTCGGAATGGATCGAGTCTTGCCAAACGGCCTTGGTACACCACCGGTAGACCACCTGTCAAGTTTCGTGCCATTTGGAGGTCGTTTGATACTCCAACGGTTAACCGCGTAGCCTGAAACCCCTCTCTCTTTGCAGCCCAGCCCCTCTTCACCACAGCCCATGAGCCCATCCAAACCCCCTCCATGCTCTCGGTCGTTCGATCACGATCGTGTGGGCGAAAAGTGCACTCCATTTGGAGTCTCCTAGCTCCCTCGACCTATAAATATGCCTCTTCCCCCAAAATTTCACGGTACAAACCCTAAATCTTCCTCCTACGCGCACTGGACATGTCCGCTGCCCTGGGACGAATCCCGCCGCCGGCCGCTGCCACTCAGGCCTCGACACGTGGCGCCCGCCGCCCTCCTCTCTCCTCCCGGGGCCCAGATCCGGCCCGGCCCGGGGCCGAACCGGGCCTCGCCGGGCCCGCTCGCCTCCGCCGCCGCCCGTCCGGATCCC
>NC_041385.1:439599485-439648836 GCF_002162155.2 Triticum dicoccoides
GCCCGGCGCCCGGAGCCCCGCCGGCGCAGCCCCGACCGCCGCGCCTCCTCGCCGGCCCGCCATCCTCCGCCACCGCTGGCCTCGCCTCCAGCCGGATCCGGGCCGTAGACGGCCGGATCCGTCCTCCTTCGTCGTCGCCGGCTACCTCCTGCTCCTCCCCGCGCCGCGAGGAGCTCGCCGGAGTTCGCCTTCGCCGGAGCTCCGGCCGGATCCGAGGGAGTGGATCAGATCCACCACTCCCTCCATCCAAACGCGTGCCCCCGTCCCGGATCCCTCCGTCCCGGGATCTTCCCGTCCATTTTTCGCGAGGTGGTTATTTCCTCTAAGTCCCCAGATCTGCTACATTTTGCGCACCTGTTTGACATGCCATATCTCCTAGCATACTGCTCCGTTTTGCGTGCATAATATATGAAATTGTTCATCATGAGATTCTCTACATTTTGTTCCATTGTGCCATGTTTGTTTGAGTTCATCTTGATGCCCGAATCATCTTTGGAAGAGTGCTATATGATGTTAACTGCTGTCTGTTAACAGAACTTGATGATTTGTTATTTTTGTTGCATTTTGTGTGTGCATCTTATGAGCATGAGCTCTACATGTGTTTTGAACTATCACATGCCATATTGATAGGGGTTCCATCCATGTATTTTTGTGAGTCTTGTAGTGAGTGAATCAAGCTTGTTAAGTAGGGTACTTGCTGTTGCTGTTTTGCTAGGCTGAATCTGTTATTTCGTGATGCTATGTAAACCTGCTGCTACAAGTGATTCTATGCATAATCTGGAGATGTTCACTAAGGATGTTTTGCTATACATGTTATGCACTATCCATGCATGCCCCTATCTGCATTTATGGCTTGCTGTAGATTGTTCATATATTGCTCTCAAGTTGCTAAATAATGTTGCTGTCAGCCTGTTAACATTAAGTTCAGTTTTGCCATGTGTTTTTATAGTGATCCATGCACCCTATGAACTTGATCTTGCCATGCTTAGGTTCATAAGTATGTATTCTTACTGTTGGTTGCATTTTCATGCCATGTATTGCTCTGTGGTGAGTGGTACACGCTCACCAACATGCCTACTTATTGTTGTTCCTGCTATGTATGAATCTGCCATATCATTTGCCATGTTTACATGGGTGCCATCATATCTTCTGATCCTTTTTGGCTCATGGTCAGTAAGGGATTTTGTTCTATACAATTAGTAGGTTCATGCCATACCTTTGTTTTCCATGTTAAGTTCCTGTAGCATGTTGTTTGATAGCTCTAAACATTGCAACCTGATGTTATTTCTGCTAAGCCTGTAAATTGTTATTATTTGCAATCTTGCCATGTCTTTTTGAGCATGTTCTTTTGATTTCTAGAGATAGCTCAGTGTTCATGTTTTGTCATGATTTACCTGTAAATCATGCCCATGACTTTTGTTTTTATGTTGAGATGCTGTAGCATCTTGTTTTGATGCTTGCAAGATGCCTAGTTGTTGTTTTGGACAGCTTGTCCTTTAAACTTGTTTCATGTGTGTGTGTTGAACCGTTGCTCCGTTTTGAGTGTGTTCTATATGAAACTTGCTTAGTTTTGCATATAGTTTCATATTATCATGTTGCATCCTTGTTTTGAGAGTGTTTGCTTCATGGTTGTATGCATTTAGCATCAATGTCATGTTTGACTTGTTTTGCTCATATCTTCTAGGCCGTAGCTCCGAACTAAATGAACTTTATATGTAACTTGACTAGAATTTTGTGTAGATCATCTTGGTGTATCTTAACTTGCTGTTTAACAACTTGAACATAAGGTTTAGTCAGATCTGGACCAATTTCGAAACTTGCATATGAGGGCTTACCAGAATTGTTATATGTTGTTTTCGGCCTCATTTAAACCTGCTTTGATGTGTTGCTCTTGTTTGCATCATCTCTTGCCATGAGTAGCTTCATGTAGTCTTGTCTTGCATCATGCTTGGTTGTGCATCTTGTCATGTTTATGTGTGGCGTGTTTACCTTGTTGTGTGCTTCTTCTCGATAGTTCCTGTTTCGTTGCGATCGTGAGGATTCGTTCGTCTACGCTTGGAATGTCTTCGTGGCTTCATCTTCTTCATGGAGTCGTTCTTATTCCTGGCGGGATTTCAGGCAAGATGACCTCTACCCTAGATCTCACTACTGTCATTGCTATGCTAGTTGCTTCGTTCTATCGCTTTGCTGTGCTACCTATCATTTGCTCTTCAAGCCCCCCAAATTGCCATGAACCTCTAACCTATGTCACCCTTCCTAGCAAACCGTTGCTTGGCTATGTTACCGCTTTTGCTCAGCCCCTCTTATTGTGTTGCTAGTTGCAGGTGAATTTGAAGATTGCTCCATGGTGGACAGGATTATGTTGGGATATCACAATAACTCTTATTTAATTAATGCATCTATATACTTGGTAAAGGGTGGAAGACTCGGCCTTATGCCTTGTGTTTTGTTCCCCTCTTGCCGCCCTAGTTTCCGTCATATCGGTATTATGTTCCCGGATTTTGCGTCCCTAACACGGTTGGGTGATTTATGGGACCCCCTCGACAGTTCGCTTTGAATAAAACTCCTCCAGCAAGGCCCAACCTTGGATTTACCATTTGCCTCACCACCACCTACATTTCCCTTGGGAGTAATTAACCCGAGGGTCATCTTTATTCAGCCCCCCCGGGCCAATGCTTCTCTAAGTGTTGGTCCGAACCAGAGCCACCTGGAACGCCACCTCGGGGAAACTTGAGGTCTGGTTTTAGTTGTACGTAGTGTTCATCCGGTGTTGCCCTAAGAATGAGATATGTGCAGCTCCTATCGGGATGTCGGCGCATCGTGCGGTCTTGCTGTTCTTGTTTTACCATTGTCGAAATGTCTTGTAACCGAGATTCCGAGTCTGATCGGGTCTTCCTGGGAGAAGGAATATCCTTTGTTGATCGCGAGAGCTTATCATGGGCTAAGTTGGGACACCCCTGCGGGGTATAAACTTTCGAGAGTCGTGCCCGCGGTTATGTGGTAGATGGGAATTTGTTAATGTCCGGTTGTAGATAACTTGACACCAGATCCGAATTAAAACGCATCAACCACGTGTGTAGCCATGATGGTCTCTTTTCGGTGGAGTCCGGGAAGTGAACACGGTTTTGGGTCATGATTGACGTAAGTAGGAGTTCAGGATCACTTCTTGATCATTGCTAGCTTCACGACCGTTCCGTTTGCTCTCTTCTCGCTCTTATTTGCGTATGTTAGCCACCATATATGCTTAGTCACTGCTGCAACCTCACCACTTAACCCCTTCCTTTCCCTTTAAGCTTTGCTAGTCTTGATACCCATGGTAATGGGATTGCTGAGTCCTCGTGGCTCACAGATTACTACAACAACAGTTGCAGGTATAGGTTATGCGATGATCTTGACGCGAGAGTGATGCTTGCTTGTTTTGGAGTTTTTCTTCTGCTTCTTCTTCGATCAGGGGATAGGTTCCAGGTCGGCAGCCTGGGCTAGCAGGGTGGATGTCGTTTGAGTTTCTGTTTGTGTTTCATCCGTAGTCAGATGATGCTCTAATGTATTGTGATGTTGTATTCGTGTGGCATTGTATGCCTCTTCTATGTATCCCCATCTATTATGTAATGTTGATGTAATGATATCCACCTTGCAAAAGCGTCTGCAAGATGCGCTTCTATCCTTGGTGGGACCTTCGAGTTCCTTTAGGATAGGGCCGCATCTTGGGCGTGACAGAGGGCTTCTACATCAACACCATAGCCGCTCCGATGAAGTAAGAGTAGTTTACCATAGACCTTCGGGTCCATAGTTATTAGCTAGATGGCTTCTTCTCTCTCTTTGGATCTCAATACAAAGTTCTCCTTGATCTTCTTGGAGATCTATTCGATGTAATTCTTTTTGCGGTGTGTTTGTCGAGATCCGATGAATTGTGGGTTTATGATCAAGATTATCTATGAACAATATTTGAATCTCCTCCGAATTATTTTGTGTATGATTTGTTAGCTTTGCAAGGCTCTTCGAATTATCAGTTTGGTTTGGCCTACTAGATTGATCTTTCTTGCAATGGGAGAAGTGCTTAGCTTTGGGTTCAATCTTGCGGTGTCCTTTCCCAGTGACAGCAGGGGCAGTAAGGCACGTATTGTATTGTTGCCATCGAGGATAAAAAGATGGGGTTTATATCATATTGCTTGAGTTTATCCCTTTACATCATGTCATCTTGCCTAATGCGTTACTCTATTCTTATGAACTTAATACTCTAGATGAATGCTGGATAGCGGTCGATGCGTGGAGTAATAGTAGTAGATGCAGAATAGTTTCGATCTCCTTGTCGCGGACGTGATGCCTATATACATGATCATGCCTAGATATTCTCATAACTATGCACTTTTCTATCAATTGCTCGACAGTAATTTGTTCACCCACTATAATACTTATGCTATCTTGAGAGAAGCCACTAGTGAAGCCTATGCCCCCCGGGTCTATTTTCTATCATATAAGTTTCCAATCTATTTTATTTTGCAATCTTTACTTTCCAATCTATATCATAAAAATACCAAAAATATTTATCTTATTATCTCTATCAGATGTCACTTTTGCAAGTGGCCGTGAAGGGATTGACAACCCCTTTATCGCGTTGGTTGCAAGGTTCTTATTTGTTTGTGTAGGTACAAGAGATTTGCGTGTAGCCTCCTACTGGATTGATACCTTGGTTCTCAAAACTGAGGGAAATACTTACGCTACTTTGCTGCATCACCCATTCCTCTTCAAGGAAAAACCAATGCATGCTCAAGAGGTAGCAAGGTCGCATGAATTCAATCATCCACGTGGATCTGCAGGTTCACCACATCGAGTCGTGGCGGCTTAGGGACCCTCTCTCAGTTATGGTTCCCATGACCAGGTATATTCCTTTTTGGTTGATTTTGACTCTGCATCTTGTGCTACTGTTTTGGGACTGCTATGAGAAAGCAATAATGATATTGTTTTTGCATATTAATTTAATGCCACTAATAATTTGAGGCAATCTTTTGGCATCGCTACCGCCACTAATAAAATGAAGTATAATACATTTAAAATAGAGCTACTGTCTTAGATACCATTTCATTTCCAATGTAGATAACTTGTAGAAGGCCTATCCGACAGAATCAAGTCCATGTGCACTGCATCAATCACATAGCTCCACTAAACTAATTGAACACATCATGCCTACCGTTGAGGTGGCATGGGCCCCCTCTCTAACTGGTTGGCGCCATAATTTTAGTTGAACTGCACAAAAAAGTGATTGAAATGAGTCGATGCTCCTCCTTCTACTGCCACACTGATGTGTTAATGGATGTCAACGAATCGCCGTCATGGCAAGATACGTGGACATGAAGAATAACTTGATCTCCCAAGTTATCTCACATAGGTTAGTATTGTCCTTTATCAACATGATTGTGCTTTGTCATATTGTGATAACATTGTATTTTTTTAAGTAAAGCTATTCTATCGCAATCTTTTCTCGTTTTGGAAATAAAGTTGCTTCAACTAGTGCAACTATTATAGTAATCATGCTCTTTCTTATCTACTCAACTATAGATGTGCTGATGGTCAAAAGCATTCGCCAAGTTCTTGGGTTGTATGACACGGCTAGCCAAGATGGATTTAATCCGGAGATTCACTTTATCCAAAGGCTCTAATGGGTTGGTTCTGAATCTTGCAAGCTGGGAATCATTGAGATGTGTAGGCATCTTTGTTGTACTTATTATTTGAATATTATAGGTTGGTTCTGAATCTTGCAAGCTGGGAAACATGGCATGATGATGCAGAGGACATCAACCATAACAAGCTATTCAAACTTGGTAGTATTGTCTTTGTGAAAGTGCGGCAAATGAGTAGATCGTGTGTGTCCTGAGAATAATAATTCTAATTTCTATGCATGTTGATCCTGTGGCACTGATAGAACGAGCCAATGCTTTGCTTGTTTTAAGAATGAATTTTAATTAAAGCTAATGAAATTTAAGTAAAGTGACCACTAACACTTGCTATTACAGTACCAATACAGACCAGTTTGTGAACCGACGTGTGGCCGGAATAGATTTCTCGGCTTCCATGCTGGTTTAATAGAGGCGTTTTAATGCGCTGAGGGTGCATGCTCTGCCGGGCACGCAGCGGGCGAGGGAGCGGTAGTAACTATTATCGCATGCACACACTTAGTTTACTATTGAATGCAGTTCCCCAAGAGCTGAAAAACGAACTGCTGCTGCGGCCTACCCACTCGTTCACCGTCGATTGCAGTTAGAAAAACGAACTGCTATTGCCGTGGTGCCGCCCCCCATTACCCTAGCACACACCAATTGTCTTCATCTCCCCTGCCCCGAATCCCCACAAAACAAGAACCGCCACATCAACTCTGCATGGGAAGAGACTCCAATGGCGATTCGAGGGGTGAGCCTGATGGATATGGACTTCAGCAAGGAGTTCACCTTTGAGTTTGCCGTTCAGACCCATGGCAGCACCAAGTTGAATGTGATGTACAACAACGATCCAGACTCAGTGAAGCTCTACATCGCCAAGTTCAAGCAGTACATACTAGAGGAGAAAGCACAAGGTCACGGGACTAGACCTTGTGCCCATACATTCGTCTCCTGACAGGGACCATCGGATCATTGTCGCCCAGGTATGCGTGTGGGATGAGGTTCTCATCTACCACTACTGTAGGTCCATCAGAGGTTCTGCACCATCCGCCCGTAAGCCCGTTTCATCGGCACCATCGACTGCACCTTCGCTAAGGTGGAGAGCAGGAAGAACGCGATTGTGCTTTATGATTCGGCCATCTGGTGCAACAAGCTTGTCGACATCTAGAAGGAATACAAGATCATCGACAATTGGTAGGAGAAGGACTCCATGGTTGACCTTGTCGCGACCATCATCGACCCCTGCTATGCCAACATGAAAGAAGACGTCGAGGCCAAGGACTTGAACACATGGGAGGTACCTCTGAATCAAGCCTACATAACCTACGCGGCCAAGGACGCATACGCATGCTACGACATGTATAGGCAGATCTTGGACATTAGGGCGTGTCTGCTTCCCATAACCGACGAGTACACGGACAACTGCAGTGTCATGATCAAGCGTGCTAGGAAGGTCTAGATGATGTACATTATCTGTTTAAGCACCTTTATCATCATAGTGTTTCATGCATTAGCCCATGTGTCATAATTATCTATTTTGTCTGAAATATTTCGTCTAAGAACCCATTAACATGTTTGCTTTTTGAGTGGCTATTTGCTTCTGTATGTAACTACTTCACTGGGCTACCGTGCTTTGAATCTCCTTGCTCCCAACATATTCCCCTTCTCAGGTGGACCCAGCAGGTCTCCTACATAGACATCTTGGACCAACCACCTATCCATTTGTATTTCCTTATTTTGTTTAATCTTCCGTCCTCTTCCTACAGCGGCTTGCGGCGCTGCCGCACACTCCTCGGTGACCCATCCTAGCCTATGGTGTTGGCCAGTCCATCCCTCTACTCCCACACATTCTCCGACAGCAGCAGCTTCACCTGCCCACCCTGCACCCGACAAGTCAACCCTCATACTCCCCTCCGTCTACGTCTTCCCCGACTCTGGTTCATTCCGGCTCGAGGTCTCGATGTCGTCCTCCGCCTTGGTGTTCTCGCTGCAGCACCGTCGTCTGTCGTTCCCAACATGGTCAGCAAAACAAGAGGAATTGGGAAACGACTATTCGTTGAGAGGCTGACAGTCCGGTCCCACCAAGTCCATGGCCTAGATTTTGTTGATTAACATGCACAACCCATGACATGCAGACACAGTTGATCCAACAGGTTTCAACTTTTTTGGGGGGTCCAACAGGTATCAAGCGGCCTCTAGGCCTCCCGGCCTAGCTTGTCTATAACATCAGCAGCCCAAGTTATGTTTGTTTTTTCAATACAACGCACAACTCAGTTCTATTTTTCTATAAGAATGCAAAATTGGACTTATGTTTTCCATTCTATTATAGTATAGTTATACTTATATTTCTATTTATATCTTATTTTATTACATATATATAATAAAAACAACATAAGGTTCAGTTAAACGTGTCATTCGTCCAACCACTGTATAGACCTTCCCACTTCCTTTATTTTTCATTTTTATTAATCCTATATCTGAATTTTCTCCCACTTCCTTTTCCAATGTAATCTGAGTTTTCTCCCAGTACTTTTCCCTAGAACCAACTCAATTATCCCACGTCTAGCCTAAAAAATAAAAATACCAAATGTCCTATTAACTCATCAAATTAAAATGGTATTTTATTTCACACATCCAAAGTTCTTACAAAATAATTATAATTGTTTATATATAACTTGGCAAGTTAACTCCTGGTGATTGCGTACATAAACCTGCAAAGATTTACTGACTAATCAGTAGTAGACGTGCAATCATGTGTTTATGTTTTTATAACATTTCTCCGTCCAGCCCAACATGATATTTTCACCCAGCCCAGCAAGTCTGTGGATTTCGAAAAAAATGCAAATGGGCTTTAAATTCTAACATAATATATAAACGGGTTGCATAGACACTACATCAGTGTTTCACCCAACCCATCAAATGGACTAAAAACCCAAATGGACTGGCTGATATGTGGGCCACTTGGTCAAAGCCTAATGTGACACCCTGGTTTTTGCCATCATGACTTTCATTTGCCATTTCCTTTAAAACTGAGTTTTGAGTTGATTCATTTGGACTTAGCACTTGGGCATTGTTTTAATTTTCACCCAAGTGACTCCCCTCACCTCTCACAACCTCTCTTGACCTCTCATTCATCATCATATTGCTTTGGAATATTTTTCTTCTAAGGAAAATATTCATTTTCACCTTGAAAATGGAATTTTTTTAATTTCCTTCCAAAGCAACCCCTCTATTTCTTGCCTCTAAAAATCTGAGAAAATTCCCACACACCCTTTGGGCAGTGCCTCATCACCCTATGTAAAAATATCATGTGGTCATGTGACCAAATTTTTCTACGGAAAATCATTTGCATTCTGCCCTGAAAATGCACTTTACAAAGGAAGTGTATTTTTCCATGATCCAATGAAGCTGATTTTTCTTTAGCTTCATTACCCTTCTAAGTAAACCTTAAACCCAAGGGATCAGCCCTAAACTCCTTCTAGAACCCCTCCAAACAGAGTGCACAAGTTTCTGTCCAAAAACTTGCAGTCACTGCCTTGATCAATCCACTCACCCTGGCAGTGTGCCATCTCCTTTCCTAGACTAAACACTGCATAGTCGACAGGCCAAACACGGTTTGGCATCACCTGGGCACCGCGTTGGCACAATGCACGTGGTGACCGCGTGTGGATATCAGCCTTGACGCTGCACCCGAGCATCTGTCTCGCTCGTGCTCGTCTCAGCACCGCACCCAGCCCGCCGCACCATGCCACCATCCTCGCTTCATGATACGTCCATTTTGCATCATGCTTTTATATCAATATTTATCTCATTATGAGATGTTATTACACAGTATATCTCAATACTTATGGCTGTTCTCTCTTATTTTACAAGGTTTACCATGAAGAGGGGGAATGCCGGCAGCTGGAATTCTGGCTGGAAAAGGAGCAAACATTGGAAACCTATTCTGCATTGTTCCAAAAATCCTGAAACTTCACGAAACTTATTTTTGGAATTAATAAGAATTATTGAGTGGAAGAAACACATCAGGGGCCCCACACCCTGGCCAGGAGAGTGGGGGGCGAGCCCACACCTACTGGGCGCGCCCCCTGTCTCCTGGCCCCCCTGGTGGCCCTCAGGTGTCCATCTTCTGCTATATGAAGGCTTTTACCCTAGAATGGGCAAGCTTACGGGACGAAACTCCGCCGCCACGAGGCAGAACCTTGGCGGAACCAATCTAGAGCTCCGACAGAGCTGTTCTGCCGGGGAAACTTCCCTCCGGGAGGGGGAAATCGTCACCATCGTCATCACCAACGATCCTCTCATCGGGAGGGGGTCAATCTCCATCAACATCTACACCAACACCATCTCCTCTCAAAACCCTAGTTCATCTCTTGTATCCAATCTTGTATCCAAACCACAAATTGATACATGTGGGTTGCTAGTAGTGTTGATTACTCCTTGTAGTTGATGCTAATTGGTTTACTTGGAGGAAGATCATATGTTCAGATCCATAATGCATATTATTACTCCTCTGATTATGAACATGAATATGCTTTGTGAGTAGTTACGTTTGTTCCTGAGGACATGGGTGAAGTCTTGCTATTAGTAGTCATGTGAATTTGGTATTCGTTCGATATTTTGATGAGATGTATGTTGTCTTTTCCTCTAGTGGTGTTATGTGAACGTCGACTACATGACACTTCACCATTATTTGGGCCTAGAGGAAGGCATTGGGAATTAATAAGTAGATGATGGGTTGCTAGAGTGACAGAAGCTTAAACCCTAGTTTATGCGTTGCTTCGTTAGGGGTTGATTTGGATCCATATGTTTAATGTTGTGGTTAGGTTTACCTTAATACTTCTTTTGTAGTTGCGAATGCTTGCAATAGGGGTTAATAATAAGTGGGATGCTTGTCCAAGTAAGGGCAGTAACCAAGCACTGGTCCAACCACATATCAAATTATCAAAGTACTGAACGCGAATCATATGAGCGTGATGAAAACTAGCTTCACGATAATTCTCATGTGTCCTCGGGAGCTCTTTTCTCATTATAAGAAATTGTCCAGGCTTATCCTTTGCTACAAAAAGGATTGGGACACCTTGCTGCACTTTATTTACTTGTTACTCGTTAAAATTTATCTTATCACAAAACTATCTATTACCTACAATTTCAGTGCTTGTAGAGAAAACCTTACTGAAAACCGCTTATCATTTCCTTCTGCTCCTCGTTGGGTTCGACACTCTTACTTATCGAAAGGACTACTATAGATTCCCTACACTTGTGGGTCATCAAGACTCTTTTCTGGCGCCGTTGCCGGGGAGTGTAGCGCTCTTGGTGAGTGGAAATTGGTAAGGAAACATTTATATAGTGTGCTGAAATTTTCTGTTACTTGTCGCTATGGAAACTAATCCTTTGAGGGGCTTGTTTGGGGTATCTTCACCCCGACCAGAAGAGCAAAGAGTTTCTCCTCAATCCACTGAACTTTTTGAAAATATTTACTTTGAGATTCCTTCGGGTATGATAGAGAAACTGCTAGCTAATCCATTTGCAGGAGATGGAACATTGCATCCCGATTTACACCTTATCTTTGTGGATGAAGTTTGTGGATTATTTAAGCTTGCAGGTATTCCTGATGATGTTGTCAAAAGGAAGGTCTTCCCTTTATCTTTGAAGGGATATGCTTTGACATGGTATAGGCTATGTGATGATACGAGATCTTGGAATTATAAACGATTGAAGTTGGAATTTCACCAGAAGTTCTATCCTATGCATCTTGTTCATCGTGATTGTAATTACATATATAATTTCTGGCCTCGCGAAGGAGAAAGCATCGATCAAGCTTGGGGGCGGCTTAAGTCAATGTTATATTCATGCCCCAATAATGAGCTCTCCAAGGAAATGATTATTCAAAAAAATTATGCTCGGCTTTCTCTCAATGATCGCAACATGCTCGATACTTCATGTGCTGGTTCTTATATGCTGAAGACTATTGAATTCAAATGGGTCTTATTGGAAAGAACTAAACGCAACTCTGAAGATTGGGGTTCCGACGATGGTAAGGAGTCAGGTATGACACCTAAGTTTGATTGTGTTAAATCTTTTATGGATACCGATGCTTTTCGTGGATTTAGCGCTAAATATGGACTTGACTCTGAGATAGTAGCTTCTTTCTGTGAATCTTTTGCTACTCACGTTGATCTCCCTAAGGAGAAGTGGTTTAAATATAATCCTCCCATTGAAGTAAAAGTAGTTGCACCCATTACAGTTGAAGAAAAGACTGTCACCTATAGTGATCCTATTGTTCCTACTATTTATGTTGAGAAACCTCCTTTTCCTGTTAGGATAAAGGATCATGCTAAAACTTTGACTGTTGTTCGTAAGAGTAATACTAGGACTTATACACCTCCGGAGCAAATCAAAGTTGAACCTAGTATTACTATGGTTAAAGATCTCTTGGATGATGATTTAGATGGTGTTATTTATTTCTGTGGTGAGACTGCCAATATTGTTAGACCAGATACTAAGATACATAGACCTGTGGTAGGCATGCCTGTTATTTCTGTTAAAATAGGAGATCGTTGTTATCATGGCTTATGTGATATGGGTGCTAGTGCTAGTGCAATACCCTATGACTTATATAAATAAATTATGCATGATATTGCACCCGTTGAGTTGGAAGGTATTGATGTTACTATCAAGCTTGCCAATAGAGACACTATTTCACCAGTTGGGATTGTTAGAGATGTTGAAGTCTTGTGTGGGAAGGTTAAATACCCTGCTGATTTTCTTGTTCTTAGTTCCCCACAAGATGACTTTTGTCCCATTATTTTTGGTAGACCCTTCTTAAATACAGTTAATGCTAGGATTGATTGTGAAAAGGATACTGTCACAATTGGCTTAGAGGGTATGTCTCATGAGTTTAATTCTGCTAAGTTTCGTAGACAACCTCGCAATAGATAATTACCTAGTAAGGATGAGATTATTGGTCTTGCTTCCATTGTCGTGCCTCCTACTGATCCGTTAGAACAATATTTGCTTGACCATGAAAATGATATGTTTATGAAGGAAAGAAGGGAAATAGATGAAGTGTTCCTTAAACAGGAACCTATGATGAAATACAACCTTCCCATTGAAATTCTTTGGGATCCCCCTCCACCCAAGGGTGATCCCGTGTTTGAACTCAAACCATTACCTGATAATCTTAAGTATGCTTATCTTGATGAAAATAAAATATATCATGTTATTATTAGTGCTAACCTTTCAGAGCAAGAAGAAGAAAGATTATTGAAAACTCTGAAGAAGCATTGTGCTGCTATTGGATATACTCTGGATGATCTTAAGGGCATTAGTCCCAAGTTATGTTAACACAAAATTAATTTGGAGGAAGGTGCCAAACTAGTTAGAGATCCTCAACGACGATTGAATCCTAAGATGAAAGAACTGGTAAGAAAGGAGATACTAAAGCTCCTTGAGGCAGGTATAATTTATCCCGTTGCTGATAGTGATTGGGTAAGCCCTGTCCATTGTGTTCCTAAAAAGGGAGGCATTACTGTCGTTCCTGATGATAAAGATGAATTGATCCCGCAAAGAATTATTACATGTTATAGGATGGTAATTGATTTCCGTAAATTAAATAAAGCTACTAATAAAGATCATTACCCTTTACCTTTTATTGATCAAATGCTAGAAAGAATATCCAAACACACACAATTCTGCTTTCTAGATAGTTATTATGGTTTCTCTCAAATACCTGTGATAGCTAAGGATCAATCAAAAACTACTTTTACTTGCCCTTTCAGTACCTTTGCTTATAGACGTATGCCTTTTGGTTTATGTAATGCACCTGTTACCTTTCAAAGATGTATGATGGCTATATTCTCTGACTTTTGTGAAAAGATTGGTGAGGTATTCATGGATGACTTCTCCGTTTATGGATCCTCTTTTGATGATTGCTTGAGCAACCTTGATCGAGTTTTGCAGAGATGCGAAGACACTAGTCTCGTCTTGAATTGGGAAAAGTGCCACTTTATGGTTAATGAAGGCATTGTCTTGGGGCATAAGATTTCTAAGAGAGGTATTGAAGTTGATAAAGCTAAAGTTGATGCTATTGAAAAGATGCCATGTCCCAAGGACATAAAAGGTATAAGAAGTTTCCTTGGTCATGCCGGTTTTTATAGGAGGTTCATTAAGGACTTTTCTAAAATCTCTAGGCCTCTAACTAATTTATTGCAAAAAGATATTCCTTTTGTCTTTGATGATGATTGTGTAGAAGCATTTGAAATACTTAGGAAAGCTTTGATCACTACACCTATTGTTCAGCCACCTGATTGGAATTTACATTTTGAAATTATGTGTGATGCTAGTGATTATGTTGTAGGTGCTGTTTTAGGGCAAAGAGTTCATAAGAAATTGAATGTTATCCAGTATGCTAGTAAGACTCTTGATACTGCCTAGAGAAATTATGCTACTATTGAAAAAGAATTCTTAGTAGTTGTGTTTGCATGTGATAAGTTTACACCAATCATGCTGCTATTAAATATCTTATGGAAAAGAAAGATGCTAAGCCCAGACTCATTAGATGGGTTCTCCTGCTCCAAGAATTTAATTTGCATATTATTGATAGAAAGGGGGCTGAGAACACCGTTGCAGACAACTTATCTAGGTTAGAGAATGTTCTTGATGACCCACTACCTATTGATGATAGCTTTCCTGATGAACAATTAGCGGTTGTTAATGCTTCTCGTACTGCCCCTTGGTATGCTAATTATATTGTTGCTAAATTTATACCACCTAGTTTCACATACCAGCAAAAGAAAAAATTCTTTTATGATTTAAGACATTACTTCTGGGATGACCCACACCTTTATAAAGGAGTAGATGGTGTTATTAGACGTTGTGTACCTGAGCATGAATAGGAACAGATCCTACGCAAGTGTCACTCTGAATCCTATGGAGGACACCACGCTGGAGATAGAACTGCACATAAGGTACTGCAATCTAAGTTTTATTGGCCTACTCTCTTCAAAGATGCTCGTAAGTTTGTCTTATCTTGTGATGAATGTCAAAGAATTGGTAATATTAGTAGACGTCAAGAAATGCCTATGAATTATTCTCTTGTTATTGAACCGTTTGATGTTTGGGGCTTTGATTATATGGGACCTTTTCCTGCCTCTAATGGTCACACACATATTTTAGTTGCTGTTGATTACGTTACTAAGTGGGTAGAAGCTATTCCAACAAGTAGTGATGATCATAACACTTCTATTAAAATGCTTAAAGAAGTTATTTTTCCGAGATTTGGAGTCCCTAGATATCTTATGACTGATGGTGGTTCACATTTTATTCATGGTGCTTTCCGTAAGATGCTTGCTAGGTATGATGTTAATCATAGAATCGCATCTCCTTATCATCCGCAGTCTAGTGGTCAAGTAGAGTTGAGCAATAGAGAGCTCAAATTAATTTTGCAAAAGACTGTCAATAGATCTAGAAAGAATTGGTCCAAAAAATTGATGATGCATTATGGGCTTATAGAACTGCTTACAAAAATCCTATGGGTATGTCTCCATATAAGATGGTTTATGGAAAAGCATGTCATTTACCTCTAGAACTTGAACATAAAGCATATTGGGCTATTAAAGAGCTCAACTATGACTTCAAACTTGCCGGTGAGAAGAGGTTGTTTGATATGAGCTCACTTGATGAATGGCGAACCCAAGCCTATGAGAATGCCAAGCTATTCAAAGAAAAAGTCAAACGATGGCATGACAAAAGGATACAAAAGCGTGAGTTTAACGTAGGTGATTATGTGTTATTATTCAACTCTCGTTTAAGATTTTTTACAGGAAAACTTCTCTCTATAAGGTCCTTACGTTATTGAGGAGGTCTATCATTTTGGTGCCATAAAAATCAACAACTTTGAAGGCACAAGTCTGAGGGTGGTGAACGGTCAAAGAATTAAACATTATATTTCAGGTAATCCTATCAATGTTGAAACTAATAGTATTGAAACCGTAACCCCGGAGGAATATATAAGGGACACTTTCCAGAATGTTCCAGACTCCGAAAAGGAATAGGTATGTGGTACGGTAAGTAAACCGACTCCAAAACAATTCTAACGGCAATTTTTATCAGTTTTGGAATATTTAAGAATTTTAGGAAGAAAGAAGTAGTCCAGGAAGGACACAAGGCCTCCACGAGAGTGGAGGGTGCGCCCACCCTTACTGGGCGCGCCCCCTGTCTCGTGGCCACCTCGTGTGCCTCGCGGACTCCGTTTTCATGCACGTTACGTATTTTGGTCGGTAAAAATTCATTATATAAACTCCTGAAGGTTTTGACCACCGTATCACGCAAATATCCTTTGTTTTTGTTTCTAGTTGTTTTCTTTTACAGATCTAGAGCATCATGGCATCTCCAAGCGCTCCCAAGGACAAGTTTTTCGAGAGGGTTATCAACCCCTATCTCATGGAGGTGCTGCAACACCCTCAAACCATTGAGATGCATGAGGGGGTGCTGCACATCCGCGATGTGGAGGGACCAAGGCGTACCGGAAGGGTGGAGACAAAGCTCGAAGCCGTGGAGCAGCAAGTCTTCAAGTGCCAACGGATGGTGGAGCATGGACTCAATGCCAAACAGACGATGATCACGGAGTTCACCAACAACCACAAGCTAGATTCCAAAGTCATTGGGGAGACCATCTTCAAGCTTCAAGAGAAAATCGAGCATCTCCAAGCCCAGATCTATGACCTACAAAACCAGAACTATGAGTATGAATATAGATTCAAGAGGATGAGTTTGGCTGTAGATTTAAGGATCCCAGAGACTCGATCATCCTTCTATGATGGTGAGCCTATGCCTTGGAAGATGGACGACAAGCCTACTTCATCAACAACTCCTACTTCACCACCTCCGAGGGCATAATCACATGGGTATGGGCACTGCCATGCTTGGGGGAGGTGCCCCAGTATCGTATCACCATCACACTCCTATCTTTACCGTTTTATTTAGTTCGATCCTTTTAGTAGTATCTTGATCTAGTAAATTGAAGTTTTAGTATCAAGTAGTTTTGAGTTTTGCTTTGTGATCTCTTTATGTAATCGAGTTCGTGAGCTATCTATAATAAGGATTAGTGTTGAGTCAAGGGCTTTGCTATTTTGCTATGATCTTGAGGAAGTAGAAAGAATAAAAGAGTTCATATTGATCTTATGGATAGTAATGACTTCACACATAGAAAGTATGAGGCATAAAAGTTGTTGAGAGTTGATAAACATGGTTTTGGTCATCGTTGCAATTAATAGGAAGTAATAAGGAAAGAGAGGTTTCACAAACAAATATATTATCTTGGATATTTTTTATGATTGTGAAGCACTCATTAAGTATGACATGCTAAAAGAGTTGACGGTTGACAAGGAAGACAATGTAATGGTTTATGTTTTCTCACATCTCAGTTAAAGTATATTGTCATTGACCTTCCAAACATGTTGAGCTTGCCTTTCCCCCTCATGCTAGCCAAATTCCTTGCACCAAGTAGAGGTACTACTTGTGCTTCCAAATATCGTTAAACCCAGTTTTGCCATGAGAGTCCACCATACCTACCTATGCATTGAGTAAGATCCTTCAAGTAAGTTGGCATGTTGCAGGCAATAAAAATTGCTATCTAAATATGTATGACTTATTAGTGTAGAGAAAATAAGCTTTATACGATCTTGTTATGGAAGCAATAAAAGCGACGGACTGCATAATAAAGGTCCATATACAAGTGGCAATATAAAGTGACGTTCTTTTGCATTAAGATTTTGTGCATCCAACCCTAAACGCACATGAAAACCTCTGCTTCCCTCTGCGAAGGGCCTATCTTTTACTTTATGTTTTTTACTTTATGCTTGAGTCAAGGTTATCTTCACCTTTTCCCTTTTTCATTTTATCCTTTGGCAAGCTCCTCGTGATTGAAAGATCATGATATATATATATATATCCAATTGGATGTAAGTTAACATGGACTATTATTGTTGACATCACCTAAAGGTGAATACGTTGGGAGGCAACACAATAAGCCCCTATCTTTCTTAGTGTCCGGTTGAAACTCCATAACCACAAGTATTGCGTGAGTGTACTACATGGTAGTTGAGTATGTGGACTTGCTGAAAAGCTCTATTCTTGACTCTTTCTGATGTTATGATAAATTGCAATTGCTTCAATGACTGAGATTATAGTTTGTTAGCTTCCGATTAAGTTTATGAACCATACTTGACAATGTGAATTGATCGTTACTTGAGCATAAGAAATCATATGATTAAATCTATTTATGTTGCTGTTATAAGAATGATCATGATGCCCTCATGTCCATATTCTATTTTTATCGACACCTCTATCTCTAAACATGTGGACATATTTTTTGATTTCGGCTTTCGCGTGAGGACAAGCAAGGTCTAAGCTTGGGGGAGTTGATACGTCCATTTTGCATCATGCTTTTATATCAATATTTATCGCATTATGGGCTGTTATTACACAGTATATCTCAATACTTATGGCTATTCTCTCTTATTTTACAAGGTTTACCATGAAGAGGGGGAATGTCAGCAGCTGGAATTCTGGCTGGAAAAGGAGCAAACATTGGAAACCTATTATGCACTGCTCCAAAAATCCTGAAACTCCACACCCTGGACAGGAGGGTGGGGGGCGTGCCCCCCTGTCTCCTGGGCCCCCTGGTGGCCCTCCGGTGTCCATCTTATGCTATATGAAGGCTTTTACCCTGGAAAAAATCGTGGGCAAGCTTACGAGACGAAACTCCGCCGCCACGAGGCGGAACCTTGGCGGAACCAATCCAGAGCTCCAGCAGAGTTGTTCTGCCAGGGAAACTTCCCTCCGAGAGGGGGAAATCATCACCATCATCATCACCAACGACCCTCTCATTGGGAGGGGGTCAATCTCCATCAACATCTTCACCAGCACCATCTCCTCTCAAAACCCTAGTTCATCTCTTGTATCCAATCTTGTATCCAAACCACAAATTGGTACCTGTGGGTTGCTAGTAGTGTTGATTACTCCTTGTAGTTGATGCTAATTGGTTTACTTGGTGGAAGATCATATGTTCAGATCCTTAATGCATATTATTACTCCTCTGATTATGAACATGAATATGCTTTGTGAGTAGTTACGTTTGTTCCTGAGGACATGGGTGAAGTCTTGCTATTAGTAGTCTTGTGAATTTGGTATTCGTTCAATATTTTGATGAGATGTATGTTGTCTTTTCCTCTAGTTGTGTTATGTGAACGTCGACTACATGACAATTCACCAGTATTTGGGCCTAGAGGAAGGCATTGGGAACTAATAAGTAGATGATGGGTTGCTAGAGTGACAGAAGCTTAAACCCTAGTTTAAGTGTTGCTTCGTTAGGGGCTGATTTGGATCCATATGTTCAATGTTGTGGTTAGGTTTACCTTAATAATTCTTTTGTAGTTGCGGATGCTTGCAATAGGGGTTATTCATAAGTGGGATGCTTGTCCAAGTAAGGGCAGTACCCAAGCACCGGTCCACCCACATATCAAATTATCAAAGTACCGAACATGAATCATATGAGCGTGATGAAAACTAGCTTGACGATAATTCCCATGTGTCCTCGGGATCTCTTTTCTCATTATACGAAATTGTCCAGCCTTCTCCTTTGCTACAAAAAGGATTGGGCCACCTTGCTACACTTTATTTACTTTACTTACTTGTTACTCGTTACAATTTATCTTATCACAAAACTATCTATTACCTACAATTTCAGTGCTTGCAGAGAAAACCTTACTGAAAACCGCTTATCATTTCCTTCTGCTCCTCGTTGGGTTCGACACTCTTACTTACTGAAAGGACTACGATAGATCCCCTACACTTGTGGGTCATCACCTCATCACCATTGACCTCTCTCTGCCGCTCGCCGATACCGGAGCCGCCGCAACGATCACACGCACCCTACGCTAGAGGAGAGTGCCCCCGTGCTTGAGTCAGGGCCCTGCCGCGTGTCATGTGCTTGTCCCCGTCCTCCAACAGTTGTCGCGTGAGCACTAGAGCCTTCCCCTCTCTCACTGACACCCCTCGTCGCCGTGCGGCGCTTCGAGAGCTTTCCACGGAGCCCGAGACCCTCCCTCTCCCTTCCAAGCATCCCACCGCACTCGCTCAACCTCCACAACACCGAGATAGCCGCAGCCCGGCAGGGCAGGCCTCTGGACGTTGTTCCCCTTCTAAGCTCGCCGACAATCCCTCCCTCGGCCATACACCTCTCTAGTGCCCCTCGAGCTCGATTCTCTTCTCCGGCGACTTCCTGGTGATCCGCTGGTGCTAGCCGACCCCTCTGGAGCCCCTGGAGTTGCTAGCTCTCGCCGTCTTCTTCATCTCCGGCGAACCTCACCCGCGGCCGCCGCTGGAGACGTTCTTTTCAAGCGACCCCGACCACCTCCTGCCTTGCTACAGGTATTAGCAGGTGGCCTGAGTCTCCTCTTTCCATCACTCCCTCTCAGATCGGCCACCGAGCCCTCCTCCCCGGCGTGCCCACCAGTGACCATCGCCCCTCCTCTGTTTCTCCCCCCTCTCTTCAAAACCTGACCCGCTGTCAGCCTCTCCACTCGCGCCTGAAGCGGTACGAGTGGAGGCATATTCACTGAATACGCTTTCGACCCCCTGGATTTCTATTTATTCAAATTTCATTTAATTTGACCAGCAACTTTGACCATCTCTAACTCTTAATCTACATGTACAAATGAGCTGATTCTTTTTTGCATTGGTTTTCTATTGAAATACTCTAGCAGCACACCAAATTTGAGATTTTTCCTTGCTGTCTAGAATTTCTGATGAATTTCAGAGTGGTTCTTGATATTTTCTTTTGCTGTTTTTATTTATTTTCAGAAGGAGAAACTTGCCTTGAGGGAACCAGGAGGAGTGTGACCCTCCTCTGTGCTAAGGCAAGCCACCACAAATATTCGCATGGTGTCATTTCAATAACTACGATTTTCCAACTTGAATATGACTTATTTCATGCATTAAATCATTTAAATAATATTGTTTATGTTACTTCATTTGTTATGCTTGATTGCTTAGCTTGTTGTAGTACTTGGGTGCATGGACTAGTTTGATGTAGTAGTGTTACTTTGAGAGCATGTTTATGGTTTGGTAATGATCGGTATAATTCTCATATAATGGTTCATTAATTATATTCTCACCAAGCTAATGTCATAACTAAAAATGATTGAGTTAAAATCAGTGTCTCTAAATGATTAGCAGTGCATGCATAATGATTATATCATGTTGATCCGTTTCATTTCAGTGATATATGGATATAGTTGCATGTCATATAGTTGCATGTCCATGGCATACTATGTCTCGAGTTCTTTTATTTCAAGTTAAACCCAATGATAATTCAACTTGAACATAGTGTTGATCGAGTCATGGTGCCACCAAATTGAGCTTCCCAGTGCAACCACATTTGCCTTTATGGGAAGGCCCTTATTCAGTCCGTTGTCATGCCTCTGGTTGGTGCCTCCAATGAGGGAAGGTTATGGGTGTGCGGTACCCTGGCCCGGTATGCAGACATAACCTTGTGTGCCCATTGTTGTTTTGGTACCATGTCCCCGTTTGGGACCGTTTATGTTTTGCCACGTCGATGGCTGTTGGATCACTACTAGGGAAAACCCTAGCAACAGTGCGAGTTCTAGGTATAGCAGTAGCGCGGGGGCCAGCGCTACTGATGAGGCGCTATAGCTAACCCGTAGCAGCAGCGTGCTATATGGAAGCTTGCTACTACTAATAGCTCTAGCACGCTTTGCTGGGATGCGCTACTACTACTGTCACGCTGCTGCTAACTTTTCTCCACTCGCTATAGCTAATTTTAGTAGTTTTTGAAATTTTTTTCTGCATATTTGTTTTGTATTTGAACAGGCTTTATACAAGAATCTTTAGCACATACAAATGTCATCCTCATACACATACAAATGGCTGCAAGACCACAAATGTAATCATAGCATATACATACAAATAGTCTCATCATAATCATCATCCAACACAAAGTGGTATCTCGTCATCATCTCGAAAATAGCAATACATGCAAGTCTCGAATACTTGCAACTACAACGTCACCCTCTAAACAATGATATACGCGAGAAGAGCTATCACTATGGGTGAGATCGGAACTATGCAGTACATGAGGCGGCGGTTACGAGTCCTCTCTCACGCTAGCATGAACCTCAAGTAACTAGCTTCTGCTTCTTGTCTGCTTTTGAAGCCTTTATGGCTGGCGCCTAAGACCCCATTCACTTGCGCCTGACACTCAGGCCACTCGTTGTAGACCCCATTCCTTTGTACATGACATAGCACCGCCATCTCGCCATCAAGAAGCTAGGTACCTATTAGAGATGCATCTTCATCAAGAGGATGTGCAATCATATGCAACAAAATATACTAGAGCATCACGAAAAAGAAAAGGTTAGCAACTGGATGCAACATACAGTACGCAAACTAATTAACTAGAGGTACGCAGGTCATCGTACCCAAACTAACAAAGTAGCATTACACAAGTTCGGCAGGGACCGTGGACATCACAATGTTTCATCGCTACAGAAAGTATACAAGTTCAACCGACACATATCATCATCATCGGCATTGTAAATCACTAGAAGTTCCATCCTTCCATATCACCGAGGATGGACCCTAGCTTCTTGAATGGCGTGAGGTCATGGCGTTGCATGCCGATGCGAGTTCGGACGTCAGCTCGTGATATAGTGCCGTGGTGGAACATCCCCTTCTCATCGACGACTTCTTTCATGATGATCGTCGCAATGTCCGTTTGATGCGAAAGAATTCATCTCTAAGTTTATAATCTGCTTCTCCATGAGATTCTACCCACTTGCGGATATGATCATCATTTATGTTTGTCATGTGAAGCTTTTGGTGATCCGTGCTGAACTCAATCATGATATGGAGGATGTAGAACCCATCTTCCTTGCATGGTTTTGGGACATGGATGCAGTAGAAGTTAGTTTTATGCGCGAAACCCGTCTTCTTGTTCCTTTGTTTCCCGATCTGCACGTGGCCACCCCTAATGCTGAAGCCTTGGAGAGCATCATCCAGAATATTCATTATTTGGGTGTAGTCCTTCTTCTCGTCGTCTCTGGAAGGGTCGAAATACACGGCGTGGGAGACTCGCGTGTAAATAACGATGAGGACAGCGCGCCGTTGCTGCGGGGAGAAGACACCTCAAATTATTCTCCATATGAGCGAGAAGGAATGATTGAAATGTACGAAAGGGTTGTCCGGAACTGACTTACTTTGGATGATTAGGCAGGAGGACAATTTCCTGGTCCTTATTCTGTACCACGAAGTTTTGGAGGTACTCCCTAGCAGTTTCATGCTCAAAGTCGCCGAGACTCAAGAAAGACTCGTGCATGTAGTACAGATCCACCACACAGATTTGCGAGACTTTTTCTATCTTGATGACGGAGCTCATATGTAGCGCAAAAAGGCGGACGATTGTAAAATCGAGCCGCCTTGTCAGAAACATCTCAAAGATATGGTCGAACCGCAGGAAGAACACCTTCGCGGGCCGTGTGTCGATGTAGCACTTCCCCTCAGGCACACAAGCCGCGTATGTCGGATATCATGGATCCTTCAAGGCTAGTAGGATTTTCTCAATTGACAGCACATGGTCGTGCAGTCTCCTGAGATCCCCTGATAGTGCCTCCAGCGGTTTTGGCGATAGCATTGGCTCGCCCGTGAGATGGATCATGGCTGCACCTATTGTCAGCGTTCTGGGAACGGGGGTCCCCAGACTTGCCTGCCTGCGGCCCACGGCGTGGCTCAACCAGTGGCCCAGTAAGGCCCGTCTTTGTCAACCAACACTCAAGACCCTCACGAGGGGCCAAGCCTCATGGGGCGGATGACACAAGGCCTCCTCGGGAGAGGCCTCACCAGGCAGGCTCGTGAGGGGGAGGAGAGATCAAAGTAAGGGGTACCTCATGAGGTTCTCGTGACGCAAGCCATGACGACCAAGGCCAGGCAGGTGCCAGGCGGGCGCCAGCGCATGCAGTGTCCTCGATTCCCCTTTGGTGCTAAGGGGGCAAGCGCAGGCGCAGAGTACCGAGGCATCAGGCAAAGGTTTCCATATCGGTGCAACAAGACCAAGACCAGCAGGACGGCAGGATGGAGGTCATTGTCGAGCCCAAGACGGCATGACCACCAACGCCTTTGACAGGAGAAGACCACCTTTAGTCAGGATAGCTTGTACTAGTTGTCCCCTTTCAAATCCCTCCGTTGTGGAATCCCTACCCGCTCATATTTGGGAAGAGGACCAAGGCACTATATATAGGACCTAGCCACCACCATAGAGGGGGATCGATTCCTCCCCGAGCAACTGACCAAGCACGAGAACACCTCTCCTCAGGAGGCTGTTCTTCCTTTGTACTATTCATCATCAGCCCAAGAGGCAATCGACCACCACCACACAGGAGTAGGGTATTACACCACAATGGTGGCCTGAACCTATATAAATCTTGTGTCTCTTGTGTTGTGAGTTCATCGAGCTTAGCTTAGAGATTGCGGCGAGGCTGAGAGCGAGATTCGGTAGGGGTAAATCTTCGTGCGCGCCCTAGTGTTCGAACCTTGAGGGTTTTGCCGGAACCCGAAATCCGACATTTGGCGCGCCAGGTAGGGGTGCACCGGAGCTTTTCTTTCCGTCGACCCGCACTCCGCCAACACTGGCGCCAGCGCTGGGGCCAGGGGGCTCCGAGCCTTGGCCCCCGCCTTACGGCAGGTGCAGTGGCCTCCCAAGTTCAAGCCAGAGATGTCGTCGCGCTACGATGGCGCGACGCACCCGACGGTTTTCCTGCTGGCGTATGAGGAGGCCATCCTCAAGGCCGGGAGCGACGACAAGGTCATGGCCAACTGGCTTCCCATGGCCCTTACTAGCATCCCGCGTGCATGGTTGCTCAACCTGTCGGCATCTTCTGTGGCCTCCTGGGAGGAGCTGCGCGACCTCTTCCTCGCCCACTACATGGCACTGGCGCCCCCGGTCGTCGCATCTCTCCTGGGCGGCTCGCAGGCGCCACCTTCAGACCGCCACGCCATGCCGTTATTTCGCCGATCAGCACCGCCCTCGCGTGGCAAGGAGCTCCCCCGGGTTGGGTGGCGCCGAAGGCCGACCTGACCTTCAATTCGGAAGATCACCCCGTCACCACCGCCTATTTGGGTGCACTCCCGATGCTCTGCTCGCCCACCATCTGCCAAGTGGCCATCACCAAAACCCTCATAGACGGTGGTGCCGGCCCTAACATGCTCTCAATGGAGGCCTTCAGCCTCCTCCACGTACCGCTGGAGCGACTCCGACCCAGCAAGCCCTTCTCAGGCGTCGGAGGTGGTTCCTCCAGTCCCCTGGGGCAGATCCGCCTTCCCGTGACCTTCGGCACCCGCGGAAACTACCGCACGGAGCTGGTCGACTTTGACATCGCTCACATCGGCCTCCCGTACAACGCCATCCTCGGATACCCTACCCTGGCTCAGTTCATGGCAGCAACTCATCCGACGTACAACCTCATGAAGATGCCCGGAAGCAAGGGCGTCCTTACCATAGTTGGAGATACCAAGGCATCTCTTATGGCGCTCAAGCTTGCCCTCAAGGCCGCCGCCGCGGCGCAGGCCACCGACACGGACGCCTCCAAGGCCAAGGAAGCTGCACCAACAAAAAAGAAGCAGCTATTCACTCAGGATAAGGCGGAGACCAAGCAGGTGCCAGTTGAGGAAGATGGGTCCTCGGGAGCCACCTTCACCATAGGTGCCGACCTCGACCCCGACCAAGAGAAGGCGCTGGTGAAATTCTTGCATTCGAACAAGGAGGTGTTCGCATGGGAATCCAAGCAGCTAGTGGGGGTCCCAAGGGAGGTGATTGAGCATCACCTGAATGTGTGCCCCAATGTACGCCCTATGAAGCGGAAAGCGAGGCGGCAGTCCATGGAGAAGCAGTCCTTCATCATCCAAGAAACCCACAAGCTAGAGGCAGCAGGTGTTATCCACGAGGTTCGCTACCCCGCATGGCTGGCGAACCCTGTTGTTGTGTCAAAAAAGGGGGGAAAGGAGCGCACGTGCGTCGACTTCACCAACCTCAACAAGGCCTGCCCCCAAGATCCGTTCTTGCTTCCCTGCATCGACCAGATCATCGACTCCACCATCGAGTGCGACCTGCTATGTTTCCTGGATGCGTTTTCGGGTTATCACTAGATCAAGATGGTTGTGGAAGACGTAGAGAAGACAGCCTTCCTGACCCCATGTGGGGTATACTGCTACACTTGCATGTCATTCGGGTTGAGCAACGCGGGCGCGACCTTCCAAAGGCTGATGCACATTGCCTTGGGCCGGCAGCTCGGGACAAACACTGAGGCTTACATCGATGACATTGTGGTGAAATCTCGGGAGGCAATGACCTTGATCCAGGACTTGGAGGAGACCTTCGCGAGCCTTCGCTAGGTAGACCTGCGACTCAACCCGGAGAAGTGCGTGTTCGGCGTCCCTTTCGGCAAGCTACTAGGCTTTCTCGTGTCCCACAGGGGAATCGAGGCCAACCCAGAGAAGGTCAAGGCAATCGAAGACATGAGTCTGTCGCAAACCCTCAGAGAAATGCAGAAGCTCGCCGGTCGCGTGACTGAGTTAGGATGCTTCATCTCCAAGGTGGGGGAGCGCGCCCTACCGTTCTTCAAGCTGATGAAGAAAAAGGGCCCATTTGAGTGGACACAGGAGGCCGACCAAGCATTTCAAGACCTCAAGAAATACCTGACCAGCCCTCCAGTGATGGTGGCACCGCGCCCTCTCGAGCCCCTGGTGCTCTACCTTGCCGCCACTCCCTACTCCGCCAGCGCAGCCCTGGTGGTGGTTCGGGAGGAGCGCCAGGCTAAGGCCGCGTCCCACCCAGCCACGGCCTCAACCGGGGCGACACAAGACCAGGAAAGCCTCGCGAGGACCACGACAATGGCAGCAGGGGACCAAGCTCAGCAGAAAGATGCCCCCAGGGCTGAAGGGGCCCCACCAAGCGACCAGGCGCTGGGGGCTCCATTATCTCAGGAAGCGCCTCAGCCTCCGGAAGACGTAGGCCACGTCAGCGCACCCATCCTCGTCGAGCATCGGGTGTACTTCGTCAGCACGGTGTTGCGGGATGCAAGGGCATGGTACCCCATGCCTCAGAAGCTCTTACTCACGCTCTTGGTGGCCTTGCGTAAGCTACAACATTACTTTCAAGGTCACCCCATCAAGGTCGTCTCAGCCTACCCATTGGAAAGGGTACTCAGGAGCCTCAATTCCGCTGTGAGAGTCACCGAATGGAACATCAAGCTGCAGGCATTTCAGTTGGAGTTCAGCACAATCAGGGTCATCAAGGGAGTCGCACTTGCTGATTTCATGGCTGAGTGGACGGACGTACCAGAGCTCAAGATGGGCGAGGATCAGTCTCTCTCCCCAGGAAGTGAGGCACCAGATGGGTGGGTCATGTATTTTGATGGTGCCTTCTCGTGGCAGGGCGCGGGGGCTGGTGTAGTGCTTATATCACCCACTCAAGACAAGCTCTACTACGCCGTACATCTCTGCTTCCAGCAGGGCGAGAAGGTCTCCAACAACATAGCAGAATACGAGGGCCTCATAGCGGGCCTGAAAGCTGCAGCAGTACTGGGAGTGAAGCACCTCGTCATCAAGGGCGATTCACAACTCCATGTCAACTTCTCCAACAAGGTGTACGAGCCGAAGGACGAGCACATGGAAGCATATCTCGCGGAAGTACACAAGATGGAGAAGCAGTTCTGGGGGCTGGAATTGCAGCATGTGCCCCACGGCACCAACCAAGAGGCTGATGACATCGCCAGGAGGGCGTCCAAATGGCTGCCTCAGGAGCCTGGCATTTTCAAGGAACGACTCTTCAAGCCATCGGTGGCACCACCACTTTCAAGAATGGCACAACCTCGGAAAGAACTCCCTCAGCCACCTGCCGCAGGAGCTCCGGCCTGTGGCCCAACCTTGGGAGCGCGCCTACTCTTGGCGCTAGAGCCTTAGGAGGGAAGCTGGACCAAGGAATTCAAGGAATACCTGACGCAAGGGACGCTGCCGGAGAAGGAGGAGGACGCGGAGCATGTGGCCCGGCAGGCCACGGCCTACTGCATCCAAGACGGTCAGTTATACCGGAAGCGGCCGAATGACGTTTCCCTACGTTGCATCCCCAGGGAACAGGGGAAAGAGCTGTTGGCCGACATACACGGTGGAGATTGTGGACACAACTCGTCGTCACGGACCCTTGTCGGCAAGGCATTTCGCAGCAGATTCTATTGGCCTACAGCACTCAACGACGCGACCGAGATGGTGAAGTCAGCGAGTCTTGCGAATTCCACGCCAAGAAGATCCATCAGCCAGCTCAGGGCCTACAGACCATCCCGCTCTCGTGGCCGTTCGCGGTCTGGGGGCTGGATATCTTGGGCCCATTCCCTCGAGCTCCTGGGGGCTACCGCTACCTCTACGTCGCCATTGACAAGTTCACCAAGTGGGCGGAGGTGGAAGCCGTCCGCACCATCCCAGCCGGCTCCGCGGTCAAGTTCATCAAAGGCCTTGTGAGCCGGTTTGGGGTCCCTAACTGCATCATCACCGACAACGGTTCGCAGTTCACTAGCATTCTCTTCAAGACGTATTGTGCTAACCTTGGAACACATATCTGCTACGCTTCGGTCGCGCACCCCCGGAGCAACAACCAGGACGAACGCGCCAACGCGGAGGTCCTGAGGGGCCTCAAGACCAGGAGCTTCAAGAAGAAGCTGGAGGCCTGCGGCAAGGGCTGGCACGATGAGCTCCAGTCCGTACTGTGGTCCATCCGCACCACCGCCACCAAGCCAACGGGCGAGACCCCGTTCTTCCTCGTCTATGGAGCAGAATCGGTTCTCCCTCATGAGGTCAGGCGACGCTCCGTGCGGGTCCTGGCGTTTGATGAGGCGCAGCAGGACGCCAGGCGGGGGATGGACCTCGTGATGGGGGAGGAACGCTGCTGTGAAGCCACGTTACGGGCGGCAAGATGCAAGCAGGCACTGCGGCAGTATCACTGTTGCAGCGTTTGCTCCAGGACGCTCAAGGTGGGTGACCTTGTCCTGAGGTGGGTGCTCTCCAGGGAAGGGCTGCATAAGCTCTCACCCATGTGGGAGGTCCCGTTTAAGGTCGTCCATGTCTCCAGGCCTGGTGCCGTGCGCCTGGAGACCCAGGAAGGGGTACCCATCCCGAATGCCTGGAACATCCAGCACCTCTGGAAGTTCTACCCCTGAAGAAAGGCCCGGTGCCTGTGAAGAAGGCCCAGTGCCTATGAAGCTCGCCGCCCATGACCCCTGAAGAAAGGCCTAGTGCCTATGAAGAAGGCCAGTGCCTGTGAAGCTCGCCGCTCGTGACACTCTCACGTAATAATGAGTGGGGTTGTACATGCCCCGGAGTCTCAGGAGTGCCGCTCTTGGGCCTCGGGGGCTCCCTCCCACGCCCAGTGGCAGCACTTAGCTCCGCGCTGGTGAGAAGACTTGAAGACTAGACTAGGTGCCGGACGCGGCTTTTCATTTGCTTTCTGCAGTTGGCTCGCTCTTCCTTGTTTGAACCTTGATTAAAGTTGCTTCTGGAGTTCTTTGCCGGTTCTGTTCCATCGTCTTCTGCCTCCATTTTCTGTCTTCAGCTCTTTGTCTGACTTGCTCTCTCTCGCAAGCCTCGCAAGGGGGCTGCGGGTGCCTTCATGAGCCCTTTCTCTTCTGATTTTCACGAGGCTCTCTCGTTCGAATTTGCAGCAGGAGCACCCCTCTCACTCCGTGCCCCTCAGGTACCGCGACATGAAGCGCTGTCCCACGGCTAGCAGCCCTTGCGACCAGGGTTCAAAATGATAGTCTCTTAACGAGTTTTTTGTAGCTCTTCACGCGCCCGACAAGGCTTGAGGTGGGCACCTCACGAGGCGGAAACTACTTCAAACGTACCAAACTAAGTTGTTCCTACACGCCAACGTACAACAACGATGCCATGACACAACACGGGAATAAATGCAGCATGTTAACTAGGAAATCATAGTTTGTTGCACGCCCCCACGGGGCCCCATACTTGTCTCTCTCAATGCAAGAAGGAAGGGAAACAAAACAAAAACAGCACGCGCCTTGCAGCAGTTCACAAGATGGGATCTACGACGACCTCCGGAGCTCAGCCAGACCCCATCTTGCGCTTCACCGAAGCGCAACGACATGACTCCCTGCTGCCGCCCTCGAGGAGGACACGGCGGCATGGCGGTTGATCGTAGCCGCTGCTAGAGGAGCTGTCATCGGAGGAAGAGCCGCCGTAGCTTGACGAGCCACGGTCGCCGCCTGGAGCAAGTCCGCCTTCACCCTCATCACGATCGTCGCCAAGACCGGGCACCTCGTTGCCGTCGTTGTCTTCAGGGAAGCACCCAATGTGACGGCATCCTCTCCGAACACCCTCACGAAGAGGGTCGCGTTGCCATCGTACCTGAAGTGGAGGGTGCACCGCCTACCCAGACCACACACGCGGGCAAACATTTGCCAGCCTCGGGCCAAGGCTGCATTGCCGGTGATGGAGACCTCCACCACGACCCAGGAGGCCCTGCTGCAGCAGCCGTCCTCCTGCAACCAGAGCCCGCCTGGGCCAGCAGCCGGCAGCTCGCCAACGAAGAAGCACGGGAGCTGAAGCCAGTTACCGGCCGGGTTTTCCGACCACACGACGAACTCCGGCAGCACCTCCACCGAGTGCAAGCACAACCGGGGAGGCTACGCAGCCACAACGCGCCTTCCTCCACCAACCGGGCTGCCTCGACATGGGCGGCCCCCACCACGTGAAGGGCCACCGCCGCGACCGCGGGAAGCCACGGTGGGGGTCCTGGAGTGCTTGCGAGGGCGAACGCATCCATGCTTGGGTGGAGGAGAGCCAGGCCCTTCCTGGTGAGCCTTCCCCTTTTCCGCGGCCGAAAACCTCTTCGCAGGCACCATGGGGGACACAGAGAAAGGGAGGAGAAGCGAGCGGAATGGGAAGAGATGGGCGACGGGGGCTCTCACCCCTCCTCATTTATAGCTCAAGGGAGGCCAACCGTCGACCTCCACGATCGTAGGTAATGATGCCCCTTTTTGCATGCAGCAGGGACTCGTCAAATCAGGCAGTTGCCGAGGCAGCGTGGGGAAGCGGGGACACCCACATCCAATCAGTCGTCACGCGTCGACCAAGGTAGCAGGCTGTTGCGGCCCGCGGCGCACCGCACTTGCCCTTTGGCTTCGCTGCTAATTAAGCCAAGTCCGAGCGCGCCTTGGGCCCGGGGGCTACTGTCGGCGTTCTGGGAACGGGGGTCCCTAGACTTGCCTGCCTGCGGCCCGCGGCGTGGCTCAACCAGTGGCCCAGTATGGCCCATCTTCGTCAACCAACACTCAAGACCCTCGCGAGGGGCCAAGCCTTGCGGGGTGGACGACACAAGGCCTCCTCAGGAGCGGCCTCACCAGGCAGGCTCGCGAGGGGGCGGAGGGATCAAGGAAAGGGGTACCTCGTGAGGTTCCCGTGACGCAAGCCATGACGACCAAGGCCAGGCGGGCGCCAGCGCGCGTAGTGTACTCGATTCCCCTTTGGTGCTAAGGGGGCAAGCACATGCGTGGAGTACCGAGGCATCAGGAAGAGGTTTCCATATCGGTGCAACAAGACCAAGACCAGCAGGACGGCAGGACGAAGGTCATCGTGGAGCCCAAGACGGCGTCACCACCAGTGCCTTTGACAGGTGAAGACCACCTTTAGTCAGGATAGCTTGTACTAGTTGTCCCCTTTCAAATCCCGCCGTTGTGTAATCCCTTCCCGCTCATATTTGGGAAGAGGACCAAGGCACTATATATAGGACCTAGCCACCACCATAGAGGGGGGTCGATTCCTCCCCGAGCAACCGACCAAGCACAAGAACACCTCTCCTCAGGAGGATGTTCTTCCCTTGTACTGTTCATCATCAGCCCAAGAGGCAATCCACCACCAGCACACAGGAGTAGGGTATTACACCACAACGGTGGCCCGAACCTATAGAAATCTTGTGTCTGTTGTGTTGTGAGTTAATGGAGTTAAGCTTAGAGATTGCGGAGAGGCTGATAGCGAGATTCGGTAGGGGGAAATCTTCGTGTGCACCCCAGTGTTCGAACCTCGAGGGTTTTGCCAGAACCTGAAATCCGACACCTTTCACGGGTACATGCTCTTCCGAATCCCTCGTCTGGCAGTTATGTGCTCTGGCTTGTTTGGAGGCAGCTATCTTCCCCGGTCTATTCCTCTCCTTTTTCTTGGGCACACCTTCCAGACCCTTCCTTAACCCCTACCGTAGTGTTGTCGGGCTAAGCACTGTACGATCCCCGGCTAGTTGAGCCTGTGTTGAGGCGGCATCTTCAAGCGTGTCCTGTGAGGATTTCATGAAGAGAGACTTCCTGCAATCCCTGCTATGACCTTCCTGCCCGGGCAGATCATCCATATCCTCATTAGCATGCTGATAGCCCGATTCGTCATATGGTTGACTCATCATATCTAAGTCACCCTCATACGTGTTTGTATTGAGAAAAGCCATTGGGTCCTCCGTCTCATCATCCATTCTCTGTTCTACAGGACCGATTACATAAGCCAGTACTATTGCACCCCCTTCATCACGTCGTTTGCCGCTCTCACCCGGCACTACAGGAGCTGGTAATTGCGTAGGCGGGGTGGTGGTCTCCGCACATGCTTGTTGATGTGTGGTTATTGTGTGCTCTCGGCCAGCTCCAGACAAAGAAGATTCTTCGGCCATAGCAGCACCCAACCCTTGCAGCTTCCAATCCGCGACGAGGTCTTGTCGTCCTCTCTCACATGCCGTACTGAAGGAGGCAAATCCTCGTGCCCCAATTTCACACTGGACAAGTTAACCCTGAAGTGCCCAGCGGGCATCGGCTGGTTGTGGAACGTGGGTTGCAAGGGGTTCGTTATCACCCCCTTTCCCACGTCCACCTTCAGGCCTTTGATCAAGTAGAGTATGGTGCACGGGGTTTCGTCGGCCTGCAAACACATGTCTGGGGCGTAGAACATCCAAAAGGCAACGAAAATGGAATATTATATATATATATATAGTATGTATGTTGGTGCCACATGTAATTACCGTGAGGACGTTGAGCTCCGCCAAAGATGAAGGCCCACCTAGCGCGCCAGACACTAAGGACGGGCTGCTATGAGCGGGAGCGAGTGCGAGAGGAGGCCCGGTTGCGTGAGCAAGTGATGGTGCGCTGGTGTTGTTGTTCACGGAGTTGCTCGCGACGAAACTGGGCAACGGGAAATCATGTACCGTATTGTCTGGATTATCATTCGTCCAGTTGATGATAGCTGGAACCAAGTTAGTAGCAAAATCATTTCTGCAGGCAATTACAGCTGCATTGACTGCCTGTTGTAGGAACTCATTTTTCTCTTCGGCTGTTTTTTCGCATCCTCTGCTGCTTTTTTCTCGACCACAAGCTTCACCTTCTCGTTGATGTCCGCCTGACTAAACTTCTTCGTCTGTTTCTTGGCCTCCGGGCCCTCGTTGTAAAACACCTTCCATGTGGTGCCATCTCCAGCGCCATGCACACGACCATATTGCGGCCGCTGGCCCAAAGGGAGTCCCTTAAGTTCGTTCAAGGCTCGGTTGAGAGGGGTGTCCCACTTGGGCATCATCGGAGAAGTAGGGCTTTCGGCTGCAGGCTGGTGTTGCTTGTCCTGCAGAAGGAACGTGAACTGTTTAGGAATGTGTAGTCGACTAGCTCTGGAGCTAAATGTAAGGTGGTAAAAGAATAATTACGAGTAGTCTAATCAATCTCCTCGTGATCTGGTCCATGTAAAAAACCTTCTTTTCCTTGTCCCACTTGTAGCGGGCCCTGATGAAGTCATGCTCCAAGGGGTTGGTGAACTTCACGAAGGGGTCTGGGATACCCGCGGCTTCACGTTCTGCGTCCTCCTTTTCCCATATGGGCCTTTTACCTAGGTAGCCACGGCTTCTGAGGCGATGCTTCCCCGTGTTCCTTTGCTGAAGGCTCTTGAATTTCGCAGCCTTAGCCTTGGCTGCCTTGGTAGTGCAAGTGTCCTTGACCTTTTTGAACTCCTCTTCCGTAAGTGTCGGATTTTCCTCCAGAATCTTGGACAGGGGTTCCTCAGCCTCAATAACTCGTTTGACCCTCCCTTTCTAGGAGGCCAAATCATTGCTAAACATGCCCATGGTGTGATTGTTAATCTTTTTCATCTTCGGATCATCCCACGGTTGTTCTATGTTATCATCCCAGTCGGGGAACTTGAATCTCTTGTGCAACTTCATCAGGAGCAACTGCGTCAAATGTTCTTTACTCCTTAAGTCATTGTCGTTGATGCTCGCACATTCCCGTAGGATGCATCCTATTTGATTCCCATAGCACTTGCGAGGTTCTTCCGCCTCTAATGGCTTAAACTTGCCAGATGCCATCTTTGTGATCACCAGTCGTCCAATCCCTAGTTTGTTAGGTTTTTGTATCCTCTGCTTCTTCTGCTTCTTTTTTTGGTAGCGGCATCGGCGCCAGTACCTTCCTCGCCGGTATCTTCCCCGCCGGTACCTTCCCCGCCGGTACCTTTCCCGCCGGTCTCGGTGCCGCCATCGGTGCTGGTGCAGTCGGTGTCGATGTCGGCGTCAGTACCATCATCGAGGCTGACCTGCAAACCTTGATTGTGCTTAGTAGACAAAAATTTGAGGTACTCTTGTTCACCATCATAATCCATCTCATCTGCATCTTGGTTAGAAGGCCCAGTTTCTTCGTTGTTCGACATGTTTCCTATGATTAAGTCTCCTCATTTAATTCTAAAACTATGAAAAAAATGAGAAATGACATAAAAAGGAAATCTATGTTTGCCGGAATGTCATTTCCCAGCAACTCTCGGCACTCGACATGCCTACTATCTAGCACAAATCATGCCAAAATTCACGGAAAATTTTGGCATGACCTTTGCTAAAAAATGGACATATCGAGCGCCTGAAATTCACCGGAACAGAAATGAATCAACATTCCGGCATAACATAGGCCACTCGGATCATTTACCCTCCACATAATCATCATGTCCAAATGACATGTCCAAATTCCAAATATGAAATGTCCAAAACATCACATGTCCACTTCAAATTTGCATACAAAAGGAAGAAAAATATAGAACTTGAAGAAAAAACCTAGCTAAATTCATAACTAAATATATAACCTAATTAACTATCTGCCCTAACTAAAATCTAAGTAAATTAACCAAAGAACCCCAGCTACCAGAGAGAGGAGGAGCGGTGGGGGGCTTACAGAGGGTGCAGGCCCGATGAAGGCCGAGGTTGGGAGGGGTCGGGATCGGAGTTGGGGTCGAGCGCCAGGGTCGGAGCCAGGGTCGCGTGCTATGTCTTGTGCTAGTGTTGGTTTTCCCCGAAGAGGAGAGGGTGATGCAGCAAGTGTAGCATAAGTATTTCCCTCAGTTTTGAGAACCAAGGTATCAATCCAGTAGGAGGCTCCTCAAAAGTCCCACGCACCTACACAAACAAACTGAGAACTCGCAACCAACGCAATAAAGGGGTTGTCAATCCCTTCACGGCCACTTACGAAAGTGAGATCTAATAAAGATAGTAAGATAAGATAAATATATTTTTGGTATTTTATAATATAGATGCAAAAAGTAAAGATGCAAATAAAAGTAGATTCGAAGCAAATATGATAAGAGATAGACCCGGGGGCCATAGGTTTCACTAGAGGCTTCTCTCAAGATAGCATAAGTATTACGGTGGGTGAACAAATTACTGTCGAGCAATTGATAGAAAAGCACATAGTTATGATGTTATCTAGGCATGATCATGTATATAGGCATCACGTCCATAACAAGTAGACCGACTCCTGCCTGCATCTACTACTATTACTCCACACATCAACCGACTCTTGCCTGCATCTAGAGTATTAAGTTCATAAGAACAGAGTAACGTATTAAGCAAGATGACATGATGTAGAGGGATAAACTCATGCAATATGATATAAACCCCATCTTGTTATCCTCGATGGCAACAATACAATACGTGTCTTGCAACCCTTTCTGTCACTGGGTAAGAACACCGCAAGATTGAACCCAAAGCTAAGCACTTCTCCCATGGCAAGAAAGATCAATCTAGTAGGCCAAACCAAACTGATAATTCGAAGAGACTTGCAAAGATAACACAATCATACATAAAAGAATTCAGAGAAGATTCAAATATTATTCATAGATAAACTTGATCATAAACCCACAATTCATCGGATCTCGACAAACAAACCGCAAAAAGAGATTACATCGAATAGATCTCAACAAGAGAGGGGGAGAACATTGTATTGAGATCCAAAAAGAGAGAAGAAGCCATCTAGCTAATAACTATGGACCAGTAGGTCTGTGGTAAACTACTCACAACTCATCGTAGGGGCAAGGATGTTGATGTAGAAGCCCTCCATGGTCGATTCCCCCTCCGGCAGAGTGCCGGCAAAGGCTCCAAGATGGGATCTCGTGGATACAGAAGGTTACGACGGTGGAAATTGTGTTTCGTGGTGCTCCTGGATGTTTTTGGGGTACGTAGGTATATATAGGAGGAAGAAGTACGTCGGTGGCTGCCCGAGGGGCCCACGAGACAGGGGGCGCCCTACAGGGGTCGCGGCCCCCTATCTCGTGGGGTCCTCGGGAGCTTCTTGACTTGCACTCCAAGCTCTCCGGATCACGTTTGTTCCAAAAATCACGCTCCCGAAGGTTTCATTCCGTTTGGACTTCGTTTGATATTCCTTTTCTTCGAAATACTAAAATAGGCAAAAAAATAGCAATATGGGTTGGGCCTCCGGTTAGTAGGTTATTCCCAAAAATGATATAAATGTGTAAAATAAGGCCCATAAACATCCAAAAGGGGTAATATAATAGAATGGAACAATCAAAAATTATAGATATGTTTGAGACGTAGCAAGCATCCCCAAGCTTAATTCCTGCTCGTCCTCGAGTAGGTAAATGATAAAAAGAGAATTTTTGAAGTGGAATGCTACCTAGCATAATTCATAATATAATTTTCTTTATTGTGGCATTTATGTTCAGATCCAAATGAATACAAAATAAAAGTTCATAATGATAAAAGAAATAGTAATACTTCAAGCATACTAATCAAAGTAATCATGTCTTCTCAAAATAACATGGCTAAAGAAAGTTTTCCCTACAAAATCATATAGTTTGGCTGTTGCTCTATCTTCATCACACAAAGTATTTAATCATGCACAACCCCGATGACAAACCAAGCAATTGTTTCATACTTTAATAATCTCAAACTCTTTCAACTTTCACGCAATACATGAGCGTGAGCCATGGACATAGCACTATTTGTGGAATAGAATGGTGGTTGTGGAGAAGACAAAAAGGAGAAGATAGTCTCACATCAACTAGGCGTATCAACGGGCTATGGAGATGCCCATTAATAGATATCGATGCGAGTGAGTAGGGATTGCCATGCAACGGATGCACTAGAGCTATAAATATATGAAAGCTCAACAAAAGAAACTAAGTGGGTGTGCATCCAACTCGCTTGCTCACGAAGACCTAGGGCACTTTTGAGGAAGCCCATCATTGGAATATACAAGCCAAGTTCTATAATGAAAAATTCCCACTAGTATATGAAAGTGACAACATATGAGACTCTCTATCATGAAGATCATGGTGCTATTTTGAAGCACAAGTGTGGAAAAAGAGATAGTAGCATTGTCCTTTCTCTCTTTTTCTCTCATTATATTTTTTTCTTTTTCTCTTTTTTCTTTTCTTTGACCTTTTTTTTCTTTTTGGCCTTTCTCTCTTTTTTTGTAAAGTCCGAAGTCTCATCCCGACTTGTGGGGGAATCATAGCCTTCATCATCCTTTCCTCACGAGGACAATGCTCTAATAATGAAGATCATCACACTTTTATGGATTTACAACTCAAAGCTAGAACAAGATATGACTCTATATGAATGCCTCCGGCGGTGTACCGGGATATGCAATGAATCAAGAGCGACGTGTATGAAAATTATGAAGGTGGCCTTGCAACAAATACGAAGTCAACTACATGATCATGCAAAGAGAAATATGACAAAAGTAATGTGTGTCATATGAACGGAACGGTGGAAAGTTGCATGGCAATATATCTCGGAATGGCTATGGAAATGCCATAATAGGTAGGTATGGTGGCTGTTTTGAGGAAGGAGTATGGTGGGTGTATGGTACCGGCGAAAATTGCGCGGCACAAGAGAGGCTAGCAATGGTGAAAGGGTGAAAGAGTGTGTATAATCCATGGACTCAACATTAATCAAGCGAACTCATGTAGTTATTGCAAAAATTTAGAAGTCATCAAAAACCAAAGCACTACGCGCATGCTCCTAGGGGGATAGATTGGTAGGAAAAGACCATCGCTCATCCCCGACCGCCACTCATAAGGAAGACAATCAATAAGTAAAATTGTGCTCCAACTTCATCACAAAGCGGTTCACCATACGTGCATGCTACGGGAATCACAAACTTCAACACAGCATTCTTTAAATTCATAATCACCCAACTAGCATAACTTTAATATTACTACCTCCATATCTCAAAACAATTATCAAACATCAAATTGATCATAGCATCCAATTCACTTTCTATGATAGTTTTTATTATACCCAACTTGGATGCTCATCATTCTAGGACCAACTTTATGATCATAGCAAAAACCATGCTGTTCTAAAAGACTCTCAAAATAATATAACTGAAGCATGAGAGACTAGCAATTTCTTCAAAATTAAGATACCACCGTGCTCTAAAAGATATAAGTGAAGCACTAGAGCAAAAACTATGAAGCTCAAAAGATATAGGTGAAGCACATAGAGTATTCTAGCAAATTCTAATCAAATAGGCTTCTTCCAAAAGTTGTGTGCAGCAAGGATTATTGTGGTAAACTAAAAAGCAAAGACTAATATAATACACGACTCTCCAAGCAAACCACATATCATGTGGCGAATAAAAATATAGCTTCAAGTAAAGTTACCAATGAACGAAGACGAAAGAGGGGATGCCTTCCCGGGGCATCCCCAAGCTTAGGCTTTTGGCTATCCTTGAATATCTTGGGGTGCCTTGGGCATCCCCAAGGTTAGGATCTTGCCACCCTTTATTCCATAGTCCACAAAAGCTTTACCCAAAACTTGAAAACTTCACAACACAAAACTCAACAGGAAACCTTATAAGCTCCGTTAGTGAAAGAAAGCAAAACCACCACACAAGGTACTGCAATGAACTCATTCTTTATTTATTTTGGTGTTAAACCTACTGTATTCCAACTTCCTTATGGTTTATAAACTAATTTACTAGCCATAGATGCATTGAAATAAGCAAACAACACACGAAAAACAGAATATGTCAAAAACAGAACAGTCTGTAGCAATCTGTAAATAACGCAAACTTCTGGAACTCTAAAAATCCTACCAAAATAGGACGTACTGGAAAATTTGTCTATTGATCAGAAGCAAAAAGAATCAATGCAAAAGCACGTTTCTGTGATTTATTGATTTTTTTCTCTTGAGCGCAAAGTTTCTGTTTTTCAGCAGAATCAAATCAACTATCATCATAGTTTATCCTATAGGTTCTACTTGGCACAAACATTAACTAAAAGATAAAAAACACATCTATACAGAGAGTAGATGCAAGATTTATTCCTAAACAGGAGCAAAAACAAAAAACATAAAGAAAAATTGGGTTGCCTCCCAACTAGCGCTATCGTTTAACGCCCCTAGCTAGGCTTAAAAGCGAAGATAGATCTAACGAGTGCCATCTTTGGCACTAAATTCATAAGTAGCATGCATGATAGATTCATAAGGTAATTTGACTTTCTTTCTTGGAAAGTGCTTCATGCCTTTATTTAAGGGAAATTGGAATCTAATGTTCCCTTCCTTCATATCAATAATCGCACCAATCGTTCTAAGGAAAGGTCTACCAAGAATAATAGGGCAAGAAAGATTGCAATCTATATCAAGAACGATAAAATCTACGGGCACCAAATTTCTATTTGCAACAATAAGAACATCATTGATCCTCCCCATAGTCTTTTTAATGGTGGAATCCGCAAGGTGCAAATTTAAAGAGCAATCTTCAAGGTCATGGAAACCTAGAATATCACATAAAGTTTTCGGAATCGTGGAAACACTTGCACCCAAATCACACAAAGCAAAACACTCATAATCTTTAATTCTAATCTTTATAGTAGGTTCTCACTCATCATTAAGTTTTCTAGGTATTGAAACTTCCAAATAAAGTTTTTATCATAAGATTGCATCAAGGCATCGACAATATGTTTGGTAAAAGCTTTGTTTTGACTATAAGCATGAGGAGAATTAACAACGGATTGCAACAAGGAAATACAACCTTTTAAAGAGCAATTATCATAATCAAATTCCTTGAAATCTGAGATAGTAGGTTCAATATTATTAGAAGTTGAGGATTCTCCAATCTCACTTTTACCAAATTTAGCATCAAGATCTAAAGACTCCAAATTCTTGGGATGCCTTCTAGGCAAAGTTGATTCATCATCAGTCCCATAATCATCAAAATTCATATTGCAAAACATAGATCTAATCGGAGACGCATTGATTACTTTAAGATCCTCATCATTATTTTCACGTAATGTTTCTGGTTTAGCGGCCATCTTATTGACTAAGGTGGCTTGCTTGTCAGAAATTTTGGCTATAGCATTTCCAAGCCGAGTAATTTGAGCGTTAACACCATAGAATTCTTTATTCATATCATCAAGCTCTTTGTTCATAAACCCCAAAAAACTTTATTGTTCCTTAAGCACTTTTCTAAAGAAATTATTATGCTGAAATTGCAAATTCATAAAGCTTCTAATATTTGATTCAATCTCATCCATCCTTCTGATAAGGTGGTCAGGACCCTTAGGCGCGGCCATATGGTCAAACAAGCAAACAAGCACACAAAAGAAGGCAAGCGAAAAAGAAAGGAGGAGATTGGGAAAGAGAGGGCGAATAAAATGACAAGGGTGAAGTGGGGAAGAGGAAAACGAGAGGCAAATAATGTAAATGCAAGGGAGATGGGTTTTTGATGGGTACTTGGTATGTCTTGACTTGAGCGAAGACCTCCCCGGCAACGGCGCCAGAAATCCTTCTTTCTACGTCTTGAGCTAGCATTGGTTTTCCCCGAAGAGGAGAGGGTGATGCAGCAAGTGTAGCGTAAGTATTTCCCTCAGTTTTGAGAACCAAGGTATCAATCCAGTAGGAGGCTCCTCAAAAGTCCCACGCACCTACACAAACAAATTGAGAACTCGCAACCAACGCAATAAAGGGGTTGTCAATCCCTTCATGGCCACTTACGAAAGTGAGATCTAATAAAGATAGTAAGATAAGATAAATATATTTTTGGTATTTTATAATATAGATGCAAAAAGTAAAGATGCAAATAAAAGTAGATTGGAAGCAAATATGAGAAGAGATAGACCTGGGGGCCATTGGTTTCACTAGAGGCTTCTCTCAAGATAGCATAAGTATTACGGTGGGTGAACAAATTACTGTCGAGCAATTGATGGAAAAGCGCATAGTTATGAGGTTATATAGGCATGATCATGTATATAGGCATCACGTCCATAACAAGTAGACCGACTCCTGCCTGCATCTACTACTATTACTCCACACATCGACCGACTCCTGCCTGCATCTAGAGTATTAAGTTCATAAGAACAGAGTAACGCATTAAGCAAGATGACATGATGTAGAGGGATAAACTCATGCAATATGATATAAACCCCATCTTGTTATCCTCGATGGCAACAATACAATACGTGTCTTGCAACCCTTTCTGTCACTGGGTAAGAACACCGCAAGATTGAACCCAAAGCTAAGCACTTCTCCCATGGCAAGAAAGATCAATCTAGTAGGCCAAACCAAACTGATAATTTGAAGAGACTTGCAAAGATAACTCAATCATACATAAAAGAATTATGAGAAGATTCAAATATTATTCATAGATAAACTTGATCATAAACCCACAATTCATCGGATCTCGACAAACACACCGCAAAAAGAGATTACATCGAATAGATCTCCACAAGAGAGGGGGAGAACATTGTATTGAGATCCAAAAAGAGAGAAGAAGCCATCTAGCTAATAACTATGGACCCGTAGGTCTGTGGTAAACTACTCACAACTCATCGGAGGGGCAAGGATGTTGATGTATAAGCCCTCCATGGTCGATTCCCCCTCCGGCAAAGTGCCGACGAAGGCTCCAAGATGGGATCTCGCGGATACAGAAGGTTACGATGGTGGAAATTGTGTTTCGTGGTGCTCCTGGATGTTTTCGGGGTACGTAGGTATATATAGGAGGAAGAAGTACGTCGGTGGCCGCCCGAGGGGCCCACGACATAGGGGGCGCGCCCTACAAGGGGGGCGCGGCCCCCTATCTTGTGGGTCCTCGGGAGCTTCTTCCCTTGCACTCCTAGCTCTTCGGATCACGTTTGTTCCAAAAATCACGCTCCCGAAGGTTTCATTCCGTTTGGACTCCGTTTGATATTCCTTTTCTTTGAAATACTGAAATAGGCAAAAAAACAGCAATATGGGCTGGGCCTCCGGTTAGTATGTTAGTCCCAAAAACGATATAAATGTGTAAAATAAAGCCCATAAACATCCAAAAGGGGTAATATAATAGCATGGAACAATCAAAAATTATAGATATGTTGGAGACGTATCATCGGGGTCGGGACCGGGGCCGTGGGCGAGTGCCGGGGCCAGAGCCGGGGTCAGGGCCGGGGTTGGGGTCGGGGTCGGGGGCGAGCGCAGGGGCGCGGCGAGGGCAGGGCTCCGGCGGCACGACGAGGGAAGAGAGAGTGTGGGGATTTGGAGGAAAAGAGGTGGGATGAAGAGAGGAGTGGGGATTTTGGGTGTTATGTGGGCATAGAAGTAGCGCGTCTAAACAAAACGCGCTATAGCTACTCCAGGTAGCTATAGTGGTTTTATGAAGAAACCGCTACTGCTATCTTGACTAGATGTAGCTCTTTTCTCAGAAAAGCACTGCTGCTATAACTAGTACCTATATAGCAGATTTCCTATTTGTTTCCTTCTATTTTCTTTTCCTTTATTTTCTGTCACTTTTCTTTTCTTTTTTTCTGAGAGCAGTGAACGAAGGGAAGGTGATATATATTGCATCATTTGACTGTTAAGTATGTATACAAAATAGGAACATATATATTACATCATTGGACCCATGCATAATAATGGATAAGTGTGTATACAAAATAGGAACATACATATTACATCATTTGACCGATAACATACGGTTCCTCAGCGTTGACGCTTTCGTCTTTGAGTGAGCTTCTTTCCCTTCTTGTTCGTTGAAGAATAATTGAGCCCTTCATTGTGACTTTTCCTTTTCCATGGAGTACAATTTTTCTTAGGTAATGTAGTATTGATTCTTCTTTTGACGTATACTTCATCATCATCTTCATCTTCCCTCATTGGGTTGCCGTACTGGTCGTAGTCTTCCTCGTTGGTGACTCCATCCATTCCAATGATGTTACTTTTACCTCTCCTCACGACAACACGTCTGGGATTGCGCAGGTCGGTTATGAAGAAGCGTTGTGTCACGGGCTTAGCGTGTACCCATGGCTCATTTTTTGCGATGGCGTTCATGGTAGCGCTCTTGGCGTCGGATATAGTCATGGTAGTGAAATACCAGTTTTCTCTTTCGACATTCTTAGCCCATCTGACACAGAACATCATTGTGTTGTGTAGTCCAGAGTATTCAAGCTCCCAGATCTCCTCGACCCTTCCGTAAAATCTATCAGTTGCAGCATTGTCGCTGCCGATCATGCATTCCATCGTCACCCCTGAGTTCTGATCATCACTGTCCATATCTTTGGCCTCCATGTAGAACGTGTATCCGTTGATATCGTATGCCTGATAGGTTACGAGGTTGGGTGAGGGGCCATGTGCTAAGGCGTATATGAGCAATCCGTCCTTAGAGCCCTCCTCCGGGGGATTAGCAATAATATCCTCTTTGAACCAATGCAGGAAAGTGGACTTGTTCTCTCAAGTAACTTCGGTGTCCGTCCTGCATACCCCCCGGTCACGATACTTCTTTGCGATAATTTCTTTGTGCAGTGCCGCGAAAGGATCTACCTCGTCTAGGTGTTGTAGCACTACCAAGTTTGCTCTGTCAAAGTCGTTGCATCGATCTGAGTATGCCACATGCAGTTCCCTGCGACCATTAGAGTGACCTTCTCCTTCGAGCCTCCCATCATGCTTGTTAACGGGAAAACCAACACCAACACCAGGCGGCTGGTCTGCGCCATATAGAAAATTCTTGTAGAAAGAGATGCACTCTTGTGTCAGATAGCCCTGGATGATGCTTCCATCAGTGCGGGACATGTTACGAACGAATCCTTTGATGATCCCATTCATCCTCTCAAACGGCATCATGTTGTGCAGGAATGACGGCCCTAGGTCTATTATTTCATCCACAATATGGACACACAGATGCACCATCACGTTAAAGAACGCGGGCAGGAAGTGTCGTGGTTCTAAGACTGACAGTAGAAAGGGGGGTAGGTATGGAGAGGCAAGATCTCAGCTATGGTGAAGGTGTACACATGAGGTTTACGAGTTCAGGCCCTTCTCGGTGGAAGTAACAGCCCTACGTCTTGGTGCCTGGAGGCGGTCGATTGGATTATATGTGTGATGTTACAGGAGGTGTGAACCCTTGTTCCAGGGGAGGGGGTGGCTTAGATAGAGTACGCCAGGACCCCCACCGCCCTCCATTACAAGGGACTTAATGTATATAAAGTGGGGGCATTACTGGTAACACCAGCCTTAAGTGCTGTTAGTGACCTTAAAGACTACGGAGTGAACGCCTGCCCGTTGTAAAACTAAGTGACTCCTGGTCTTCGGTAGATCGAGTGATTCTCTGGATGGTCGAATGACAGTAGGTAGGGGACTCCCGAGTGACATGATTGTCGAGTGGATTGCACTCGACATCTTCGACTGGGGGTCTCTTGCTGCCTCTTGGACTTCTTATCTTCTAGGGTAGTGACCTTGGGTAGGGTGTATAGGTCAGGCCTATGACCCTAACCCAGGTCTGCATCCTCATCAGTAGCCCTCGAATGGATTAAGGTTCGAGTGGAAAGTAGGTTGAAGTGAACTTGTTCTCAGCTTTGCACCTTCGCGAGCGTTTTCTGCAAGATGGAAAACTCACGTTGGCACTTCAGCGTCGACTCAGCCACCTTGATCCATTCAGAGAGTTGTTGACTGAACTTGTGGCATCGCCTGCCGAGTGCTGTATTAGAGTGCAGGATCTTGGGTGCGATTGACTGCTGTGTATCCTGGATTTCGTGGGATACGAAATTTTGGGGAAGCGCGCGGGATGGGGAGCGCCGAAGCGGGCGGAGCGGATAAATAATGATGCCTCGTTTTCGTGCCGCCTTTTTCGCCATGTATGTTGCGTGCGACTGTTGCGGGATTTGACAGGATTGCCTGGTCCCATGCATCAGCCACTCGGAAGCAACCCTTTATAAGGCAACGGGGCTGAGGCGTCTGCACTGTGCACGCCCGTTTCTCCTTCTTCTTCCTCTGCTTCTCCACCGCGCCCAGCTCTTCTGCTCTCGACGCTGCCGCTCTACCGCCATGGTGAAGGACAAGACGGCAGCACTAGAGCGTGCAAAGAAGGTGACGGGGGCGGCGAAAGGCAAGAAGCAGAACCGCGAGTCGTCATCACACGCGGGGCTGCCACCGGGCTGGATCCAGGGCGATTGGATCCGGTCTTTGCTTCGGCAGGAAGATCTGGCGAGCTGGCGGAGTCCATACTGATCGCCAAGGGAGAGGGAAGGCTGCCGGAGGGGGAGATGGAGCCTCCGCCTCGACCGGGTGAGTTTGTACTGCTCGCCACCCACGTCGACCGGGGTTTTTCGCTTCCTCCGCACCCCTTTTTCCGGGGATTCCTGAATTTCTTTGGTGCTCAACTCCACCAGTTTTCTCCCAACACCATCACGTATCTGGCCGCGTTCGTGTCAATGTGTGAAAACTTCTTAGGGTGTCGACTGCACTGGAGTCTTTTCAAACATATCTTCACCATCCGATCCCAGTTGGTCAAAAAAGCAAAGTCAAGTGACTCAAAGACCCATGTCATCCAGATGTGTGGGGGTTTAGGTATCCAGAAAAGGCATAGGAGTTCTTTCCCTGCTATGACTCTCCCTGAATCGGTTAGAGGCTGGCAGTCGACCTGGTTCTACTGCCAGGACACCGCAGCTCCAGGTCAGTCCACTGGCCTTCCCCACTTCACATTCGACCACGTTCAGACTCCTTCTCCACTCAAAGTGACTGCTGTTGAGAACGTGGAGATGAAGATGTTGGTGGAGAAAGTGGTCCAACTTATCAATGAGGGTGTCACCGGCCTGGACCTGCTGGAAGTGTTCCTCAGTCGACGCATCCAGCCTCTTCAGGCTCGTGATCATCCTATGTGGTTGTACTCCAGACCCGAAGACACCGCTCGGGTCCACCAAGAGGAAGTTCCGTCCAAGACCGTGGCTATGTGGTTGAAGAGTATCACTGGCAATCAAGACAACCCCAGAGGATCCAGGCGAGTCATCCCCTTCAGAGACAACAATCCGCCTGACAAGGTATGCTCTTTTATTCCGACTGCCTGGCATATATGTTCCGACTGTACTTGATGTTGACTGACTTTTACTCAACTTTTTGTCTTGTAGGTTTTTACTGAGATGTATTCGATGCCCAACGGTGAACAAGCTCTAGAGCAGGGCCAGGAGGGAGAGGCCAGTGCAGAAGAGAGTGGCGACTGGGAGTCTTCGGATGAAGAAGAGGAGGAGGAGAGCGAGGAGTCGTACGACGAGGAAGATGTTGACTCGCCGCCGTGTTCCAAACTCCGATCCAAGCAGCAACATGACCCGGCGGGCAGGCGCGGGAAGAACGTGGCTCCGAGTACCCACGCTCAGAAGCACACTCGGACGTCGTCTCCGGAGCCGACGGAGAAGGTCGCCAAGCAGCCCAAGGTTGCTCCTCCCAAGGCTTGGAAGACTTTGCCGCGGATCAAGATGGACGTCCCTGTGGCTTCGGGTGAGTATCACACTTGTGTTTATGCACCCCGACTGAAATTTTTGTTCTGACCAATTGGATCATGTATCTTGCTAGCCCCACCTCTACTGCTACTGACATGGATATCGATAAGGCACCAGGAGACGAGGAGGCCACCTCTCGGGCTGGTAAGTCCGTTCGACCAGGTTTCATTTAGTCGAGTGAGTCGTCAATCGGCTAAATATCTGATATTTCTCCCTTTCTGTAGTTCCGCAAGAGATCATTGTGCTCCCTGATGATGAAGAAGAAGAAGCGCCTCTACAGGAGAGGAGGAAGAAGAGCGGAAGCTCAAGCAAGAGGAGGCTTGAAATTCAAGTCCCTCAGTCGACGCCGGCGCTTGAGGCGTTGGTCGAACGTTCCGGAGAGCCAGTTCGGACCAACGTCACATTCGCCAGCCCGCTGACGACTGATCGTCCGTCGAGATTGACTGCACAGACTCCTGCCGCTCCAGTGCAACTCCACGCGTCTGACCCAGTAACTGCTTCGACTGCCTTGGAGCCATCACTCTTTGCCGCGTATCAGACCCCAGACGGCTCGCCAAGTGCCGCTAGGGAAGCTCTTCGCCAGGTGAACCTTGTCATGGAGCAGGTGAAGGTGATGCACGAGGCTAGTCAGGTGGCTTACAACGCCAGCACTGCCCTTCAGACCAATGTTCCGGTCAGCAAAACTCCGACCAAACTTTTGAATGTTGTTTTATATCTGATCACCCACTGGGGTGTTCCTTTGTTTAGAGTTTACGAAATCTTCCACTCCACTCGACTCGAGCTGAGTCTTAGTAAACTGTCCGGATCAGTGGGGGCACGCCGAGTGCACCCACTGGGTGTAGTCCCCGAGACCACGGTCGACTGCTGGTAGTTGATTGAGGTCTTAGAATTTACTCTCTCTCATTTTCTTTGAACTCATGCTGGGCACACCCTACTGAGTATTGATCTGAACTAATGGGGGCACGCTAAGTGCACCCACTAGGTGTAGTCCCCAAGACTAATGTTGAATATTTGATTCGGCAGTAGTCTTAGAGTAACTTCTCCCTGTCACAGTCTCTTATTTCTATCAACTGATATATCTCTCTTTCTGACTCCAGAGGTCTTGTCATCTTGGATCTCGACTTTCCGAGTTGAAGAAGAAGCATATCAGCGTTGAACTTGACCTTGAACTCGCAAAGAAAAATCTCAAGACTGCTCAACAAGAGACGGCCATCATGGGAGGTAACCATTCGACTGTCTTGTGTGCTTAGTAGCTCGCACTTTCCACTACTTTTTATTTCAGTCTCTTTGAACCGAGTGACTTCACATAAGCAGATGTGCGTAGTGAAAACCGCCAACTTCAGGCTCGTTTGAAGAGTGTTGTTTCTTTAGAGATAATGAAGGAGGCTTTGAAGAAGAAGGACCTGGACCTTGCTGCTGCTCAGAAGGAAGCACATGAGAAGACGACGCTTGCGGACCAGAAGCTGGCTTCAGTCGAAAAATTGGAGGAGGAGAACGCGAAGTTGAAGACCGCCATCTCGGAAGCTAATTGAGAAGTTGAGCAACTGAGGCAGGACAAGGAGAACCTGACCATTGAAGTCGGTGGCCTCAGAACCAAGACAGACAAGCTAGAGTCCTATCTGGAACAACTTGCCGTGAAACTTGTCCTGAAGCTTGAAGGTATGGTCATTTGATTGGTTAATTTGTCGTCGACTGAAGTTTGTTGTAATATTGTCGAGTCATTGTTTTTCGCGATGGAACAGAACTTTGTTAGGACTTTGAAGCTGAAACCAGGCGGGTTGAGACAGGTCTCGACCCCATCAATTGTCCCATGAAAGATGACGTTGTGATGAACCTGCTGCGATTGGAATCACACTTGGATGGTGCAGTTGCTTATTTGGCTCGACTGAAGGCGGCGATGACCCAAGTGGACGCCGAACTCTGGCCTCGGGCGAAACTTTCTCAAGACCTCGAGCCGCTGATGACTCGACTCAATCAGATCCCTGGCCGAGTGCAAGAGTGGAAGAAGTCCTCTGCTCAATGTGGTGCTGATGTCGCCTTGTCATTGGTTCGAGTGCACTGCAAGGAGGCTAAGGAAGACAAGCTGGCGGCCCTCAAGGTAGCGAATACTAAGAAGCACTCCTTCCAGTCCTTCATGGACACCTTCCTCGAGGCAGCCACTCGTATTGCCGACAGCATCGACCTCGACAGCTTCTGCGATCCAGCCAGTCCTTCTCCCGCTGAGTGACTGAAAAACATTATGCTTCACCTTTATTTGCCTTGGAATGCCGAGTGATTTTGTAATCGTTAAAACTCCTTCAGGCCTGACGCCCGAGTACTTTAATCTGCTATTAGGAACCTTTGGATTTATCTTTGAATATGTTGCATTTATCTTCTAGTGAAACTCGTTCTTCTCTCAGGTTGGTTTCTATTCGTTCGATGCAGCTTCTCAAGAAGAATCAGCAGTCGACCAGTTGGACGAGCCTTGAGCAGCATTGGTCAGCTCATCAGCAAGGCACTCAGCAATGGTCTTGACGTTCCTGTCAGCAGTTTGCCTTGGCACTAGCCGTTGGATGGGCCTTTGACAGTGCGCACAATCTCGT
>NC_041385.1:439649023-439655757 GCF_002162155.2 Triticum dicoccoides
AGCTCATCAACAAGGCATTCAGCAATGGTCTTGACGTTCCTGAAAGTGGCTCGCCTTGGCGACACGCTCAATCTCATCCTTCTTCTTGCTGGTGCAACTCTGGAGTGGGGGTCGTGGTCGACCCGTACTTTGCTAAGTCCCCGAGCGAGAGGATCAGTTTTGACTCGGTAGGATTTTTCAAACTTAGGCGAGTAATGGACTGCAGCTAAGCCTCCGAGTGGGAGGATTTCTCACCACTCGGTAGGTTTTTACAAACTTAGGCGAGTTCTGGACTGCAGGTAAGCTCCCAAATGGGAGGATTGCTCACCACTCGGTAGGATTTTACAAACTTAGGCGAGTACTGGACTGCAGCTAAGCCTCCGAGTGGGAGGATTGCTCACCACTCGGTAGGGTTTTACAAACTTAGGCGAGTACTGGACTACAGCTAATCCCCCGAGTGGGAGGATTGCTCACTACTCGGTATGATTTTTCAAACTTAGGCGAGTACTGGACTACAGCTAAGCCCCCGAGTGGGAGGATTGCTCACCACTCAGTAGGATTTTACAAACTTAGGCGAGTACTGGACTGCAGCTAAGCCCTCGAGCAGGAAGATTGTTCCCACAATCTCGTCCTTCTTCTTGACGGTGCAGCCCCCAGGGGGGATCGTGGCCGACCCGTACCGTTTGGTAGGACTTTTTAAACTTAGGCGAGTACTGGACTGTAGCTAAGCCTCTGAGTGAGAGGCTGGCTCACCACTCGGTAGGATTTTTATCACTTAGGCAAGTACTGGACTGCAGCTAAGCCCCCGAGTGAGAGGCAGACTTGCCACTCGGTAGGATTTTTTATCACTTAGGCGAGTACTAGACTGCAGCTAAGCCCCCGAGTGAGAGGCAGACTCACCACTCGGTAGGATTTTTTATCACTTAGGCGAGTACTGAACTTTAGCTAAGCCCCCGAGTGAGAGGCAGACTCACCATTCAGTAGGATTTTATCTTCAACTTAGGCGAAACGGATTCGCAGCTAAGGCACCCACTGGGGGATTTTCTCTTCAACTTAGGCGAAACGGATTCGCAGCTAAGGTACCCACTGGGGGATTTTAGAACATGTAAAAAATGAACAACAATCATTCGGAAGACTGTAAAATCATGTCTTTTCATAATCAAACTAAAAGGTACTTCTTATTACATCTCATCAGTCTAAATACTTTAAGAGTAAAAAGGGCGGAGCAGTTCCGCATTCCAAGCGCGTGGCTCATCTTTATTGTGCTCGATGTTGAAAAGACGATACGCTCCGTTGTAGAGCACTTTGGTGACGACAAAAGGGCCTTCCCAAGTAGGAGCGAGCTTGTGTGGTTTCTGCTGGTCCACTCGGAGAACCAGGTCTCCTTCCTGAAATGCCGACCCCTTACGTTTCTGGCATGGAATTGACGCAAGTCTTGCTGATAAATGGTCGACCGGATCAAGGCCATCTCTCTTTCTTCTTCCAGGAGATCGACTGCATCTTGCCGAGCCTGCTCTGTTTCCTCTTCTGAGAAGAGTTTGAATCGGGGCGTGTTGTGGAGCAAATCACTCGGGAGTACGGCTTCGGCTCCATAGACTAAGAAGAATGGAGTCCGTCTAGTCGACCGATTAGGAGTTGTCCTCAATCCCCACAGTACTGATGGGAGTTCATCGACCCAAGCCCCTGTTGCATGCTTGAGGTCATGCGTTAACCGGGGTTTCAGTCCTTTGAGAATCAGTCCGTTTGCTCACTCAGCCTGCCCATTCGACTGAGGATGAGCGACCGAAGCGTAATCAACCCTTGTGCCTTGGGAAGCACAAAAGGCTCTGAATTCATCAGAGTCGAAGTTTGATCCATTATCCGTGATGATGTCGTGTGGAACACCATATCTGAATATCAATTCCCTAATGAAACTCACAGCTGTACTGGCTTCAAGGTTTTTAATGGGCTTGGCTTCGATCCATTTGGTAAACTTGTCGACTGCCACCAGCACATGGGTAAATCCACTCCTGCCAGTCCTCAGAGGTCCAACCATGTCCAATCCCCAGACAGCAAAAGGCCAAACGAGTGGAATTGTCTTCAGAGCTGACGCAGGTTTATGGGACATGTTGGAGTAAAACTGACAACCTTCACACTTGTCCACTATTTCTTTTGCCATCTCATTGGCACGTGGCTAGTAAAATCCGGCTCGGTATGCTTTGGCCACGATGGTCCGAGAGGACGCATGGTGACCACAGGTCCCAGAGTGTATATCATTGAGGATCATTCGTCCTTCTTTTGGCATGATGTACTTCTAGCAAACCCCAGTTACACTTTCTCTGAACAACTGACCTTTTATCACGGTAAAGGCTTTAGATCGCCGGAAGATCTGTCGAGCCTCTTCTTCATCCTCTGGAAGTTCTTTCCTAAGAATGAATGCAATGTACGGCACTGTCCAGTCGGGAGTGATGACCAAAACCTCCATGACTAAGTCAACCACGGCTGGGATTTCGACTTCAGTCGGATCTGTGGCACTCTTGGGCTGTGGTGACTCTTCAGTGAAAGGATCTTCCTGAACTGAAGGTGAATGAATATGTTCCACAAACACATTGCGGGGAATGACCTCTCTCTTTGAACCTATCTTTGCCAACTCATCTGCAGCTCCAATCCCTCAAACTTCTTTTCCAGCTTTCTTACTGCATTACAGTAACCAGTCATGGCCGGGCTCCTGACATCCCATTCCTTCATCACTTGATTAACCACCAAATCTGAGCCGTCGTAGGCGACGGACGCCGAGTGAAATGGCCATACGCAACACGTATAAAGTGCTTCATATTCGGCTTCATTATTGGAGGAATCAAAATGAATCTGGAGAACATAGCTAAGCTTGTCTCCACGGGGGGATACCAATACTACCCCAGCACCTGAACCATTCAGCATCTTGGAGCCATCAAAGAACATAGTCCAATGCTCCGAGTGGACTTGAGTCGGCAATTGCTGCTCAATCCACTCGGCAAGGAAATCTGCGATTGCTTGGGACTTGATAGCTTTCTTTGCCTCAAACTTGCTATCCAATGGAAGGAGTTCAATCGCCCATTTTGCCACTCGACCAGTTGCATCTTTGTTATTCAGAATTTCAGATAGTGGTGTGTCGCTGATGACTGTAATGGATTGATCAGAGAAATAATGTGCAACCTTCCTCGTGGTCATGTATATTCCATAGACAAGCTTCTGATAATGTGGATATCGTTGCTTGGATGGAGTCAAAACTTCAGAGAGATAATAAACTAGGCGTTGAACCTTGTAAGCTTTTCCTTCCTCTACTCGCTCGACCGTGAGTACTGTACTGACAACTTGTCCAGTGGCTGCAATGTAAAGCAGTAAAGGCTCTTTGCTGATTGGCGCAGCGAGCACCGGCTGGGTGGAAAGCAGGGTTTTGAGCTCTACAAACGCTGCATCAGCTTCCTTAGTCCACTCGAACTTATCAGATTTCTTCATCAGTTGGTAAAGAGGCAAGGCCTTTTCACCGAGACGAGAAATGAATCGACTCAAGGTGGCCAAACAACCAATCAGCTTCTGAATGTCATGCACCCACACAGGGCGTTTCATTCGGAGGATGGTATCAACCTTTTCTGGATTGGCGTCAATCCCTCGTTTGGAAACGAGAAAACCGAGTAACTTTCCTTCTGGAACTCCGAATGTGCACTTTGATGAATTAAGCTTGATATTGTACCTTCTTAGGTTGGCAAAGGTTTCTGCGAGGTTAGTCAATAGGTCGGAACCTTTGCGAGACTTGACCACAATGTCATCCATGTATGCTTCCACATTCCGACTGATTTGAGTGAGCAGGCACTTTTGAATCATTCTCATGAATGTGGCTCCGGCATTTTTAAGATCAAATGGCATGGTGACATAGCAAAAGCACCCGAATGGGGTGATGAAGGCTGTTTTTATTTCATCGGGACCATACAGTCGGATCTGATGATACCCGGAATATGCATCTAAAAAAGACAAGCGCTCACACCCCGCAGTCGAGTCAACAATCTGATCGATGCGGGGGAGAGGGAAGTGATCTTTTGGGCAGGCCCGATTGATATGCTTGAAATCAATGCACATACAAAGTGAATCGTCCTTCTTAGGGACTATGACTACATTGGCAAGCCACTCGGAGTGGTAGATCTCATGGATGAACTCTGCTGCAAGCAGCTGAGCCACTTCCTCGCCAATCACTTTCCTATTCTGCACGGTGGACCACCGAAGATGCTCTTTGACAGGTTTTACCTTGGGGTCGACACACAAATGGTGCTCAGCCAGTCCTCTGGCTACACCCGGCATGTCAGAGGGTTTTCAAGGAAAGATGTCCCAATTCTCATGGAGGAACTGGATTAGCGCTTCTTCCTATTTGCTGTCGAGTGTCTTTGATATATGAGTCGGTGCGGCATTGGGATCGGTTGGGTGAATATGAACCGGCTTTGTTTCACCAGACGACTGAAATGCAGAATCCGTGGCAGGATTCTTGGCTCGGAGCAAATCACTTGGATCTGCATTCTTCTGATACTCTTGAAGTTCAACTGCTGCCATCTGTGCATCGGCAATTTAGGAACCTTTCTGGAAGCATTCCTCTGCTTTATGCCGATTGCCAGTAACTGTGATCACACCTTTGGGGCCAGGCATCTTCAACTTGAGGTACACGTAACATGGTCGAGCCATAAAACGTGCGTAGGCAGGCCTACCCAGAATGGCATGATAAGCACTCTGCAAATCCACGAGTTCAAATGTCAACTTTTCCTTACGGTAATTCTTGGAATCACCAAAAACCACGTCGAGAGCAATCTGGCCGAGTGATTCGGCTTTCTTTCCAGGGATAACACCATGGAAACTCATATTGCTCCCGCTAATATTGGACATCAGAATGCCCATCCCCTTCAAGGTTTCAGCATAAAGGATATTCAGACCGCTGCCACCGTCCATCAGCACTTTAGTCAGTCTAGTGCCTCCAACCACGGGGTCGACCACCAATGCTTGCCTCCTAGGGGTGGCTACACGAGCAGGATGGTCAGACTGGTCGAATGTGATGGCTGTCTGAGACCATTTCAGGTATGTGGTCGTTGTCGCCGGAGCGACCATATTCACTTCTCTATTGATAACTTTCAACCGACTCTTGCTCTCAACATCAGCAAAAATCATGAGGGTGGAATTGACTTTGGGATAACCGTCGTCTTCCTATTTGTCCTCATCTTTGTCCAACTCTTTCTCCTTCTCACCGGGTTGTTTTTCACAGAACTGCTGGATCAGGAGTCCACATTGTCGAGTGGTATGCTTAGGATAGATCAGATTACCCTCTTCGTCCTTCTTCGTGTGGATGTGACCTGGCAAATCTAACACATCATTCCCTGCTTGATCCTTAACCTTCTTAGGGGGCCAGGGCCCTTTAGGTTTTCCCTTAAACTTTCCTTGAGCCACTTTTGCAATCTCACCGGGTGCTACGGGCTCGGCCTTACGCTTCTGCTTCCGATTGGAATTACCTCCACCGGTCTCTTGGCCGACTGGCTTACTCTTTCCGCTATAGAGTCGATCCTCTTCTTCTCCGTTAGCGTACCGGGTGGCTATCTCCATCATCTGAGTCAGAGTCATATCACCAGTCTGACCGAACTTTAGGACCAACTCTCAATATTTGACGCCTTCCTTGAAGGCACACACTGCTTGATGCTCTGATACATTTTCAACGGTGTGATGCAAAGTGGTCCACCTTTGAATGAAATCTCTCAAAGTCTCACTCGGCTTCTGCACACAATGCTGCAACCCGGTTAATCCTGCTGGTCGTTTGCAAGTGCCCTCAAAAGTTTGGACGAACACTCGAGGCAGCTCTTCCCAACTATATATACTGCCCGGAGCTAACTGAGTCAACCACGCTCGGGCTGACCCTTCCAACATCAGAGGAAGATGTTTCATTCCTACTTCATCGTTTCCACCGCTGATCTGTACAGCCACTCGGTAATCCTCAAGCCAAGTTTCAGGCTTGGATTCTCTAGTGAACTTACTGACTCCGGTCGCCAACCTGAAGTTGGGAGGAATCACTGCCGCCCTGATGGCTCTGCTGAAACACTCTGGACCGAAAACATGCACTCTGCTTCCACTTGGACGATCTCTGCCAGGGTCTTCTCTATGCGCTCTGTTCCGGTCGACTAGGCCTTGAACGAGGATGGATCTCGCATCAAAGCTTGGCTCTCTTGGGTTGACAGGTGCTCTGCGCTCGCCACTGTGACGACGTCTATCATCGTTCTGCCGAGGCCCATATGACACACTCCTCGGTGGAGGCGTGGGCACTCGACGACGATTGTCTTGGTCGAGCCGATGATCATACTGTCCACGGCCCTCACGCCGCATGTAACGCCCGGATAATCATGCTACAGTAAACTCACATTGATGGTGCCACGTCACCTCTGTCTCTGTAGTTAATCTCGGGTTAATTCAACAGTGTTTCGAAATTCAAATTCAAATGTGTGATAGCAATAAAAGTTTTCAAAAATTCAAACTAAAATGTTCGGGGGTTGCCAAATATTGCATAGGAAATTATTGTGAAATAAACACATTTTTATAAAAGGCCTAAATAATTTAAAATTATTTAAAACAGAAAAGTAAATAAATAAAAGAAAAGAAAATACAAAAGAGAAAAACTAAGCTAACAAAAAAAATAAAAGAAAGAGAAGCCCCCCTGCTGGACCGCGGCCCAGCTGGCCATCGGGCCAACCAGGCCGGCCCAGGTCGGCCCCCAC
>NC_041385.1:439656308-439673816 GCF_002162155.2 Triticum dicoccoides
CTGCCACGCGCGAGCGCGCCCCTGAACACCGTCCCGTGCCTCCTCTACTGACCGCACTGGCCGCGGCCAGTTGCCGGCCACCACTCGCCTGGCCGGCGCCGTCGCCACCGGCGCCCCGCATCGCTTTGTTGGGCTGCGCCCGCAGCGCCCAGCGCCCACGCCCGTTCGGGCGAGCGCCCGCACCCGCGCCCGTTTAGCCTCATGGGCCACTGACTACAGGGGCCCATGCCCCAGAACGTTAAAAAAAAGAAGAGAATTAAAAATAAAAATAATAAATAAAAATAAAAATGATTTAATAAAATTAATTATTAATTAATTAATTATCTAATGAATTAATTAAGTTAATTAATCCAGTTTAATTAATTTAATTAACTAGTTAGGTGTTGGAAATATGCCCTAGAGGCAATAATAAAAGTGTTATTATTATATTTCCTTGTTCATGATAATTGTCTTTTATTCATGCTATAACTGTATTATCCGGAAATCGTAATACACGTGTGAATACATAGACCACAATATGTCCCTAGTGAGCCTCTAGTTGACTAGCTCGTTGTGATCAACAGATAGTCATGGTTTCCTGGCTATGGACATTGGATGTCGTTGATAACGGGATCACATCATTAGGAGAATGATGTGATGGACAAGACCCAATCCTAAGCATAGCACAAAGATCGTGTAGTTCGTTTGCTAGAGCTTTGCCAATGTCAAGTATCTCTTCCTTTGACCATGAGAGCGTGTAACTCCTGGATACCGTAGGAGTGCTTTGGGTGTATCAAACGTCACAACGTAACTGGGTGACTATAAAGGTGCACTACAGGTATCTCCGAAAGTATCTATTGTTTTATGCGGATCGAGACTGGGATTTGTCACTCCGTGTAAACGGAGAGGTATCTCTGGGCCCACTCGGTAGGACATCATCATATGCGCAATGTGACCAAGGAGTTGATCACGGGATGATGTCTTACGGAACGAGTAAAGTGACTTGCCGGTAACGAGATTGAACAAGGTATTGGATACCGACGATCGAATCTCGGGCAAGTAACATACCGATAGACAAAGGGAATTGAATACGGGATTGATTAAGTCCTTGACATCGTGGTTCATCCGATGAGATCATCGTGGAACATGTGGGAGCCATCATGGGTATCCAGATCCCGCTGTTGGTTATTGACCGGAGAACGTCTCGGTCATGTCTGCATGTCTCCCGAACCCGTAGGGTCTACACACTTAAGGTTCGATGACGCTAGGGTTATAAAGGAAGCTTGTATGTGGTTACCGAATGTTGTTCGGAGTCCCGGATGAGATCCCGGACGTCACGAGGAGTTCCGGAATGGTCCGGAGGTAAAGATTTATATATGGGAAGTCCTGTTTTGGTCACCGGAAAAGTTTCGGGCGATATCGGTATTGTACCGGGACCACCGGGAGGGTCCCGGGGGTCCACCAAGTGGGGCCACCGGCCCCAGAGGCTTGCTTGGGCCTAGAGTGGAAAGGGACCAGCCCCAGAGTGGGCTGGTGCGCCTCCCACCCTTGCCCAAGGCGCAGCTAGGAGGGGAGAGGGGAAACCCTAGGCCCATGCTCCCTGCGCCTCCCTCTCCTCCTCCTCCTGGCCGCCGCCCCCTTTGCCATCTAGGGCTGGCCGCACCCCTTGGGGGTGGGAAACCCTAGAGGGGGGCGCAGCCCCCTCTCCCCCTATAAATAGTGAGGCATAGGGCTGCCCATAACACGCGATTCGATCTCTCGTTGGTGCAGCCCTGCCCCTCTCCCTCCTCCTCCTCTCCCATGGTTCTTGGCGAAGCCCTGCAGGATTGCCACGCTCCTCCATCACCACCACGCCGTTATGCTGCTGTTGGATGGAGTCTTCCTCAACCTCTCCCTCTCTCCTTGCTGGATCAAGGCGTGGGAGACGTCACTGGGCTGTACGTGTGTTGAACGCGGAGGTGCCGTGCGTTCGACACTTGATCATCGGTGATTTGAATCACGACGAGTACGACTTCATCAACCTCGTTCACTTGAACGCTTCCGCTTAGCGATCTACAAGGGTATGTAGATGCACTCTCTTTCTACTCGTTGCTGGTCTCTCCATAGATAGATCTTGGTGACACGTAGGAAAATTTTGAATTTCTGCTACGTTCCCCAACAGTGGTATAAGAGCTAGGTCTATTGCGTAGATTCTTTGCACGAGTAGAACACAAAGTAGTTGTGGGCGTTGATGTTGTTCAATATGCTTACCATTACTAGTCCAATCTTGTTTCGACGGTATTGTGGGATGAAGCGGCCCGGACCGACCTTACACGTACTCTTACGTGAGACAGGTTCCACCGATTGACATGCACTTGGTGCATAAGGTGGCTAGCGGGTGCCAGTCTCTCCCACTTTAGTCGGAACGGATTCAATGAAAAGGGTCCTTATGAAGGGTAAATAGCAATTGGCATATCACGTTGTGGTCTTGCGTAGGTAAGAAACGTTCTTGCTAGAAACCCATAGCAGCCACGTAAAACATGCAAACAACAATTAGAGGACGTCTAACTTGTTTTTGCAGGGTATGCTATGTGATGTGATATGGCCAAGAAGAATGTGATGAATGATATGTGATGTATGAGATTGATCATGTTCTTGTAATAGGAATCACGACTTGCATGTCGATGAGTATGACAACCGGCAGGAGCCATAGGAGTTGTCTTTATTTATTGTATGACCTGCGTGTCATTGAACAACGCCATGTAATTACTTTACTTTATTGCTAACCGGTAGCCATAGTAGTAGAAGTAATATTTGGCGAGACAACTTCATGAAGACACGATGATGGAGATCATGATGATGGAGATCATGGTGTCATGCCGGTGACGATGATGATCATGGAGCCCCGAAGATGAAGATCAAAAGGAGCAAAATGATATTGGCCATATCATGTCACTATTTGATTGCATGTGATGTTTATCATGTTTATGCATCTTGTTTACTTAGGACGACGGTAGTAAATAAGATGATCCCTTACAAAATTTCAAGAAGTGTTCTCCCCTAACTGTGCACCGTTGCTACAGTTCGTCGCTTCTAAGCACCACGTGATGATCGGGTGTGATGGATTCTTACGTTCACATACAACGGGTGTAAGACAGTTTTACACAGCGAAAACACTTAGGGTTAACTTGACGAGCCTAGCATGTGCAGACATGGCCTCAGAACACGGAGACCGAAAGGTCGAGCATGAGTCGTATAGTAGATACGATCAACATGAAGATGTTCACCGATAATGACTAGTCCGTCTCACGTGATGATCGGACACGGCCTAGTTGACTCGGATCATGTAATCACTTAGATGACTAGAGGGATGTCTATCTGAATGGGAGTTCATAAGATGAACTTAATTATCCTGAACATAGTCAAAAGACCTTTTGCAAATTATGTCGTAGCTCGCGCTTTAGTTCTACTGTTTTAGATATGTTCCTAGAGAAAATATAGTTGAAAGTTGATAGTAGCAATTATGCGAACAGTAGAAAGCTTATGTCCTTAATGCACTGCTCAGTGTGCTGAACCCCAAACGTCGTTTGTGGATGTTTCGAACATCGAACATACACGTTTTGATAACTACGTGATAGTTCAGTTAAACGGTTTAGAATTGAGGCACCAAAGATGTTTTTGAAACATCGCGAAACATATGAGATGTTTTGAGGGCTGAAATTGGGATTTCAGGCTCGTGCCCATGTCAAGAGGTATAAGACCTCCGATGATTTTCTTAGCCTGCAAACTAAGGGAGAAAAGCTCAATCGTTGAGCTTGTGCTCAGATTGTCTGAGTGCAACAATCACTTGAATCGAGTGGGAGTTGATCTTCCAGATGAGATAGTGATGTTTCCCCAAAGTCATTGCCACCAAGCTGCTAGAGCTTCGTGATGAACTATAACATATCAAGGATAGAGATGATGATCCTTGAGGTATTCGCGTTGTTTGACATCGCGAAAGTAGAAATCAAGAAGGAGCATCAATTGTTGATGGTTGATGAAACCACTAGTTTCAAGAAGGGCAAGGGAAAGAAGGGATACTTCATGAAACGGCAAATCAGCTGCTGCACCAATGAAGAAACCCGAGGTTGAACCCAAACCCGAGACTAAGTGCTTCTGTAATAAGGGAACAATCACTGGAGCAGGATTACCCTAGATACTTGGTAGATGAGAAGGCTGGCAAGGTCGATAGAAGTATATTGGATATACATTATGTTAATGTGTACTTTACTAGTACTCCTAGTAGCACCAGGGTATTAGATACCGGTTCGGTTGCTAAGTGTTAGTAACTCGAAATAAAAGCTACGGAATGAAACGGATACTAGCTAAAGGTGAGCTGACAATATGTGTTGGAAGTGTTTCCAAGTTTGATGTGATCTAACATCGCACGCTCCCTCTACCATCAAGATTAGTATTAAACCTGAATAAGTGCTCTTGCACCTAAAGGAATGGTTTATTGAATCTTGATCGTAGGGATACACATTTTCATGCCAAAAGATATAAGATAGTAATGATAGTACCACTTACTTGTGGCACTGCCATGTAAGTCATAATGGTATAAAACGCATGAAGAAGCTCCATGTTGATGGATCTTTGGACTCACTCATTTTTGAAAAGTCTGAGACATGCGAACCATGTCTATTGGTATATATGCATGAAGAAACTCCATGCAAATGGATCGTTTGGACTCACTTGATTTTGAATCACTTGAGATATGCAAATCATTCCACATGGACAAGATGACTGAAAAGCCTCACTTTTAGTAAAGTGGAACAAGATAGCAACTCGTTGGAAGTAACACATTTTGATGTGTGCAGTCCAATGAGTGCTGAGGCATGCAGTCAATAACGTTATGTTCTTACTTCACAGATGATTTGAGTAGATGTTGAGTATATTTACTTGATGAATCACGAGTCTGAATTATTGAAAGGTTCAAGTAATTTCAAGTGTGAAGTTGGAAGATCGTCGTGATAAGAGGATAAAAATATCTATGATATGATCATAGAGATGAATATCTGAATTACGAGTTTGGCACGGAGTTAAGACATTGTGGAAATTGTTTCACAACTAATACAGCCTGGAACACCATAGTGTGATGGTGTGTCCGAACATCATAGTTGCACCCTATTGGATATGATGCATACCATGATGTCTCTTATCGAATTACCACTATTGTCCATGGGTTAGGCATTAGAGACAACCACATTCACTTTAAATAGGGCACCACGTAATTCCGTTGAGATGACACCATATGAATTATGGTTTAGAGAAACCTAAGTTGTCGTTTCTTAAAGGTTTGGGGCTGCGACGCTTATGTGAAAAAGTTTCAGGATTGATAAGCTCGAACCCAAAGCGGATAAAATGCATCTTCATAGGACACCCAAAACAGTTGGGTGTACCTCCTAATTCAGATCCGAAAGCAATATGGATTGTTTCTTGAATCGGGTCCTTTCTCGAGGAAAGGTTTCTCTCGAAAGAGTTGAGTGGGAGGATGGTGGAGACTTGATATGGTTATTGAACCATCACTTCAACCAGTGTATCAGGGCACAGGAAGTTGTTCATGTGGCACCTACACCAATTGAAGTAGAAGCTTATGATAGTGATCATGAAGTTTCGGATCAAGTCACTGCCATACCTCGTAGGGTGACAAGGATACGTACTACTTCAGAGTGGTACAGTAATCCTGTCTTGAAGGTCATGTTGCTAGACAACAATGAACCTACGAGCTATGGGGAAGCGATGGTGGGCCCAAATTTCGACAAATGGTTAAGAAACCATGAAATCCGAGATAGGATCCATGTATCAGAACAAAGCATGGACTTTGGCGGACTTGCCCAATGATCGGCAAGCCATTGAGATAAATGGATCTTTTAAGAAGAAGACGGACGTGGATGGTAATGTCACCATCTATGAAGCTCGACTTGTGGCGAAGAGTTTTTCACAAGTTCAAGGAGTTGACTACGATGAGATTTTCTCATTCGTAGCGATGCTTAAGTCCGTCGGAATCATGTTAGCATAAGCTGCATTTATGAAATCTGGCAGATGGATGTCAAAACGAGTTTCCTTGCCAACTTTCGTAAGGAAAGGTTGTATGTGATACAATCAGAAAGGTTTTGTCGATCCTAAGGATGCTAAAAGGTATGCTAGCTCCAGCAATCCTTCTAAAGACTGGAGTAAGCATCTCGGAGTTGGAATGTGCGCTTTGATGAGATGATCAAAGATTTTGGTGTATACAAAGTTTATGAGAAACTTGTATTTCCAAAGAAGTGAGTGGGAGCACTATAGAATTTCTGATGAGTATATGTTGATCAGAAATGATGTAGAATTTCTAGAAAGCATATAGGGTTATTTGAAAGGTGTTTTTCAATAGAAAACCTGGATTAAGCTACTTGAACATTGAGCATCGAGATCTATAAGGATAGATCAAAATGCCTAATAATACTTTCAAATGAGCACATACCTTGACATGATCTTGAAGGTGTTCAAGATGGACCAGTCAAAGAAGGAGTTCTTGCCTGAGTTGTAAGGTACGAAGTTAAGACTTAAAGCTCGACCACGGCAGAATAGAGAGAAAGGACGAAGGTCGTCCCCTATGCTTAAGACGTAGGCTCTTCAGTATGCTATGCTGTGTACCGCACCTGAAGTGTGCCTTGCCATGAGTCAGTCAAGGGGTACAAGAGTGATCCAAGAATGGCTCACAGACAGCGGTCAAAGTTATCCTTAGTAACTAGTGGACTAAGGAATTTTCTCGATTATGGAGGTAGTAAAAGAGTTCGTCGTAAAGGTTACGTCGATGCAAGCTTAACACCTATCCGGATAGCTCTAAGTAGAGATACCGGATACGTATTATGGAGCAACAATTTAGAATAGCTCCAAGTGGAACAGTTATTTGGAATGGCTCCAAATAGAACGTGGTAGCTACATCTAGGAGATGACATAGAGATTTGTAAAGCACACACGGATCTGAAAGGTTCAGACCCGTTGACTAAAACCTCTCTCACAAGCAACATGATCAAACATAAAACTCATTGAGTGTTAATCACATAGTGATGTGAACTAGACTACTGACTCTAGTAAACTCTTGGGTATTAGTCACATGGCGATGTGACCTGTGAGTGTTAATCACATGGCGATGTGAACTAGATTATTGACTCTAGTGCAAGTGGGAGACTGTTGGAAATATGCCCTAGAGGCAATAATAAAAGTGTTATTATTATATTTCCTTGTTCATGATAATTGTCTTTTATTCATGCTATAACTGTATTATCCGGAAATCGTAATACACGTGTGAATACATAGACCACAATATGTCCCTAGTGAGCCTCTAGTTGACTAGCTCGTTGTGATCAACAGATAGTCATGGTTTCCTGGCTATGGACATTGGATGTCGTTGATAACGGGATCACATCATTAGGAGAATGATGTGATGGACAAGACCCAATCCTAAGCATAGCACAAAGATCGTGTAGTTCGTTTGCTAGAGCTTTGCCAATGTCAAGTGTCTCTTCCTTTGACCATGAGAGCGTGTAACTCCTGGATACCGTAGGAGTGCTTTGGGTGTATCAAACGTCACAACGTAACTGGGTGACTATAAAGGTGCACTACAGGTATCTCCGAAAGTATCTATTGTTTTATGCGGATCGAGACTGGGATTTGTCACTCCGTGTAAACGGAGAGGTATCTCTGGGCCCACTCGGTAGGACATCATCATATGCGCAATGTGACCAAGGAGTTGATCACGGGATGATGTGTTACGGAACGAGTAAAGTGACTTGCCGGTAACGAGATTGAACAAGGTATTGGATACCGACGATCGAATCTCGGGCAAGTAACATACCGATAGACAAAGGGAATTGAATACGGGATTGATTAAGTCCTTGACATCATGGTTCATCCGATGAGATCATCATGGAACATGTGGGAGCCATCATGGGTATCCAGATCCCGCTGTTGGTTATTGACCGGAGAACGTCTCGGTCATGTCTGCATGTCTCCCGAACCCGTAGGGTCTACACACTTAAGGTTCGATGACGCTAGGGTTATAAAGGAAGCTTGTATGTGGTTACCGAATGTTATTCGGAGTCCCGGATGAGATCCCGGACGTCACGAGGAGTTCCGGAATGGTCCGGAGGTAAAGATTTATATATGGGAAGTCCTGTTTTGGTCACCGGAAAAGTTTCGGGCGATATCGGTATTGTACCGGGACCACCGGGAGGGTCCCGGGGGTCCACCAAGTGGGGCCACCGGCCCCGGAGGCTTGCTTGGGCCTAGAGTGGAAAGGGACCAGCCCCAGAGTGGGCTGGTGCGCCTCCCACCCTTGCCCAAGGCGCAGCTAGGAGGGGAGAGGGGAAACCGTAGGGCAGATGGGCCCTAAGGCCCATGCTCCCTGCGCCTCCCTCTCCTCCCCCTCCTGGCCGCCGCCCCCTTTGCCATCTAGGGCTGGCCGCACCCCTTGGGGGTGGGAAACCCTAGAGGAGGGCGCAGCCCCCTCTCCCCCTATAAATAGTGAGGCATAGGGCTGCCCATAACACGCGATTCGATCTCTCGTTGGTGCAGCCCTGCCCCTCTCCCTCCTCCTCCTCTCCCATGGTGCTTGGCGAAGCCCTGCAGGATTGCCATGCTCCTCCATCACCACCACGCCGTTATGCTGCTGTTGGATGGAGTCTTCCTCAACCTCTCCCTCTCTCCTTGCTGGATCAAGGCGTGGGAGACGTCACCGGGCTGTACGTGTGTTGAACGCGGAGGTGCCGTGCGTTCGGCACTTGATCATCGGTGATTTGAATCACGACGAGTACGACTTCATCAACCTCGTTCACTTGAACGCTTCCGCTTAGCGATCTACAAGGTTATGTAGATGCACTCTCTTTCTACTCGTTGCTGGTCTCTCCATAGATAGATCTTGGTGACACGTAGGAAAATTTTGAATTTCTGCTACGTTCCCCAACATTAGGTTAATTAAATAGTAATTAAATTAACTAATCTATAATTAACCTAAACAGTGTATGACAGGTAGGTCCCATTGGACCCACCTGTCAGGTTGACCAAGTCAACTCGGTTGACTGCTCATGTCAGCATGACATCATGCTGATGTCATTAATCTGTTTTCCGAATTAATTAAATAATTAATTAAATTCCAGAAATTAATAAAATCTTTAGAAAATCATATCTTTTAATCCGTAACTCGGATTAAAATATTTTCAACATGAAAGTTGCTCAGAACGACGGGACGAATCCGGATACGCAGTACGTTCGTCCGCCACACACCCCTAACCTATCGAACCCGCAACTTTCCCCCTCCGGCTCCTCTGCCCGAAAACACGAAACACCGAGGATATTTTCCCGGATGTTTCCCCCCTTAACCGGCATCACCTCAGACCACGTCAGGTCACACCTAGCATCGTTACTTGTCATGTCATGCATCGATATGCATCTGTTTACATGGTATTCATTGTTTCTTCCCCCTCTTCTCTCCGGTAGACTACGAGACCGACACTGCTGCTGCCCAGTTCAACTACGGAGTTGACGACCTCTCTCTCTTGCCAGAGCAACCAGGCAAGCCCCCCCCCCTTGATCACCAGATATTGCCTACTCTCCTCTATACTGCTTGCATTAGAGTAGTGTAGCATGTTACTACTTTCTGTTATTCCTATCCTGATGCATAGCCTGTCTTTGCTACTTCTGTTGATACCTTTACCTGCATTCCTACTTGCCTAGTATAGGATGCTAGTATATTCATCTGTGGCCCTACATTCTTGTCCGTTAGTCGTGCTATACTATCGGGCCGTGATCACTCGGGAGGTGATCACGGGTATATACTATATACTTTATACATGATACATGTGGAGACTAAAGTCGGGTCGACTGGTGGAGCACCCGCGAGTGGATCTTTGTGGCGGAGCGACAGGGCAGGTTGAGACCGCCTAGGAGAGAGGTGGGCCTGGCCCTGTTCGGCGTTCGCGGATACTTAACACGCTTAACGAGATCTTGGTATTTGATCTAAGTTGGCTACGAGCCTATACGCACTAACCAACTACGTGGGAAAGATATGGGCACTCGGCGTCGTGGTATCAGCCGAAGCACTTCATGACGCCAGCGACTGAGTGGCCCGCGCCGGATTGGAACGTAAGCCTGCTCTTATATTAAGGGGGCTAGTTCTGCTTTCGGCCGCGTACGCAACGTGCAGGTGTGCTATGGGCGATGGGCCCAGACCCCTGTGCGCTTAGGTTTAGACCGGCGTGCTGGCCTCTCTGTTGAGCCTAGGTGGGGCTGCGACGTGTTGATCTTTCGCGGCCGGGCATGACCCGGGAAAGTGTGTCCGGCCAAATGGGATCAAGCGTGTTGGGTAAGTTGGTGCACCCCTGCAGGGAAGTTAATCTATTCAAATAGCCGTGATCTTCGGTAACAGGACGACTTGGAGTTGTACTTAGACCTTATGACAACTAGAACCGGATACTTAATAAAACACACCCTTCCAAGTGCCAGATACAACCGGTGGTCGCTCTCTCCCAGGGTTACGAGGAGGGGATCGCCGGGTAGGATTAATGCTACTTGGAGGACTTCAACCTACCCTCTTCTACCTGTTGCAAGACGAAGGTGACCAGAAGCGTAGTTTTCGATAAGACTAGCTATCCCCCTCTTATTCTGGCATTCTGCAGTTCAGTCCACTGATATGGCCCTTTACCCATATATCCATGCATATGTAGTGTAGCTCCTTGCTTGCGAGTACTTTGGATGAGTACTCACGGTTGCATTGTTTCCCCCTTTTCCCGCTATCTCTACTCGATTGCTGCAACCAGACGATGGAGCCCAGGAGCCAGACGCCACCGTCGATGACGACTACTACACTGGAGGTGCCTACTACTACGTGTAGCCCGCTGACGACAACCAGGAGTAGTTAGGAGGATCCCAGGCAGGAGGCCTGCGCCTCTTTCGATCTGTGTCCCAGTTTGTGTTAGCCATCTATGGCTACTTGTTTACTTATGTCTCTTCTCAGATATTGTTGCTTCCGCTGACTCGTCTATGATCGAGCACTTGTATTCGAGCCCTCGAGGCCCCTGGCTTGTATTATGATGCTTGTATGACTTATTTATGTTTTTAGAGTTGTGTTGTGATATCTTCCCGTGAGTCCCTGATCTTGATCGTACACATTTGCGTGCATGATTAGTGTACGATTGAATGGGGGGCATCACAAGTTGGTATCAGAGCCGACTGCCTGTAGGAATCCCCCTTCCACACTCCTTGGCCGAAGTCGAGTCTAGACATTGCAAAACTTTTACTAGCTTGGCTGTGTGCCTTACGGGCCCACGTCGCCATCGGGTGGTACTAGGATCTTTTACTCCTCGACCTTTACTCTGGGACTCTGAACTCTCTTCTACTCGGGTTAAACGAATTTACTAACTAACACTAGGATCCCGTGACCACATTCACCCCAAAGTTGGATAAAGCCATAGTTATTCCTTGGAATTGTATTTGATCAATTTCCACACTGTCATTTGACTCCTTTGAAACATATTTGTTTTCAGATGGACCCCACAAGGCAGGTCGTGCGCCACACGACGGCCATTGGTGCCTTGGGATCACCTGCGGTGCTAGCAGAGATGATGACCTATCTGGGTTATCGCTGGCACCCTGAGTACACCGTCTTTGAGGAGTACCAGGACTTTAACCAGGAGCAGTACCGAGCCATCGTCCACCTCTACTCTCGGGAGTATGACTCCACTACTGTGCTGCACACCGCACATGGTGTTGGGGTGACTATCGATATGGCAGTCCACGATGCTGCTTATGCTGCTCTGACACGTCTTCGTGGAGAGTATCGGGAGTTGGACACCTCCCCCTTCAGGCACATTGCTATTGCCTCTGATGTTGGTGAGGAGGGATACTACACTGCTGCCTACTCCACTGTCACCAGAGAGCCCTTCTACCATCAGAACTTTGTTCTGCATGCTGATGGGCTGGATCGAGCTAACCGAGCTCTTCGCCACGAGTTGTACATCACCCGTCAGCACCTTTACCGTGCTCTGACGCTATTGCACCCCTTTGTCCGATCCAAAGAGCTACCGTGATCTGCGATCTACCTAGCCAGGACCGTGATGCTCCAGGGTGTCGATTGGCCAGAGGTGGGAGGCTACTGGCCCGCACTTGGTCCTCTTCTGCCACTTGGGCGTCGGGTTCTGCACCAGAGTATCCGCGGCCCCCAGGTCACTGACGTGGAGGACTATCCGCTGCCGCACTACCAGCTTTCAGGCTATAGCTACCTCCGCAGTACCGCGTGGGACTGATGTAGGCCTGCTTGTTAGTGTTAGATGCATTCGCCGCGAGCCTGCGTGCCGCCTATGATGTCTTAGTCTATGTACTCAACTCTGTGTACCGAACTCTATGCATGATCCCGTTTGTAAGATGTGCCGACTACTATGTAGTTTCTATCGTGCTGCTTTCATTATGCATATTTGATCATGAATGATTCTTGTCCTTAGCATAATTTCTCAAATGCTGAACTACCCCTGTTATATTAGCAGGATGGTTAGACCAGCTGGTCGTGGTCGTGGTGGCAACTTCCCACCACCGCCTGAGTACATGGCTGGTATGATCCAACAGCTTGAGATGAATCGCCAGTTCATGGAAAACATGATGGCTCAGTTTCCTCGCCCCAATATGAACTAGCAGCCAAATGCAACAACTCTGCATGATTTCATATGCCTGAACCCAACTGTGTACCACAGCTCAACTCAGCCGCTGGATGCTGATGACTGGCTCCGTGACATCACCTATGAGATGGAGTCTGCTGATGTAGCCCCTGCCAGCTATGTCAACTTTGCTTCCTTCTTCCTGAAGGGACCCGCAGCTCAATGGTGGGACAGCCACAGGCGTACTCTGCCAGTTGGAACAATCATCACCTGGCCAGACTTCCAAGCTGCTTTCCGTGCCCGCTTCATCCCTCAAGGAGTCATGGACCGGAAGAAGCGTGAGTTCCGCAACCTCACCCAAGGCAACAAGACTGTTGAAGCTTATCAGCGAGAGTTTCTGGACTTGTCTCGCTATGCTAAAGAGGACATTGCAACTGATGCACGCAGACAGGAGAAGTTCCGTGATGGCCTTCAAGCTGACATCAAGCTCGCACTTCTAGTGCATGACTTTGCTGATTTCGCCACCTTGGTGAACAAAGCTATCAATGTCGAAACTGGTCTGCAGGAATACCAGAGCTCTAACAGGCGCAACCGTGACACGGGCTCATCTTCGGGCCCGTCCTCGCAGAAGCGTAAGATATGGATTCCCAACAGCATGTACCAGCCAAATGCACCTGCCCCAAGGCAGAGCTATGCTGCGCCTCGTCTGCCTACTCCAACTAGGCAGCCAAAGCTTCCAGCTCCACCACCCAAGCTCCTGTTCCCACTCCCAATAATGGTCTGTGCTACAAGTGTGGTCAACCAGGTCACCGTGCTAGGGATTGCAATCAGAATCAGAATCAACTGGCACTTCCCGCAACAGGCCGTGGAAGCAACCAGTCCCGCAATAACAATGCCAAGCCTTATGGTCGAGTTCATGCCAACCACGTTGATCTGAACGAATCTCAAGACCAGCCTGCTACTGTGATGGGTACACTCCTCGTAAATTCAGTACCTGCATCTATTTTATTCGATTCAGGAGCATCGCATTCATTCATTTCAGAAGATTTTGCATACAAGCACGACGTTAAGTGTGAGGAGATGAACTCTTCGGTAGTGGTAAAAACCCCCTTGGGACAATGTCAAACCTCCATGGTTGGTGTCGACGTCCCCGTGGAAATCGAAGGGTTGGAATTCTATGCCTCACCCATTATCCTGAAGACGTCTAACATCGACCTCATTTTGGGGATGGATTGGTTGAAAGCGCATACTGCTTCAATCGTTTGCGCCACTAAGACCGTTCATCTGCTACACCCTTCTGATGAAATAATAAGCTACAATGCTCGTCTGGTTCAGAATTCAGAGGCAAGGCTCTATGCATTGAATGCATTGAACGCCGCACCCCTCGAGGGCATTGAAAACATTCCTGTCGTTCGCGATTTCCAGGACGTCTTTCCTGAAGAACTTCCAGGGATTCCCCCTGCTAGAGCTGTCGAATTCATCATCGACTTGAAACTAGGCACCACTCCTATAGCCAAGCGACCCTACAAGATGCCGCCGCATGAACTCCTTGAGCTCTAGGAGGAAATCGACAAGTCTCTTCGCAGTGGTTTCATTCGCCCAAGTTGCTCTCCTTGGGGAGCACCTTCTCTCTTTGTCAAGAAGAAGGATGGGACAAACCGATTGGTCCAAGACTACCGTCCTATAAACCAAGCTACCATTCAGAATAAGTATCCTCTTCCTCGGATCAATGATCTGTATGATCAACTGGCTGGTTCATCAGTGTTCTCTAAACTCGACTTGAGGTTGGGTTACCACCAGATCCATGTTCGTGAGGAGGATATCCCAAAGACCGCATTCGTGACTCGTTATGGTTCATACGAGTACACCGTCATGTCTTTCGGCTTAACCAATGCGCCAGCCACCTTCTCTCGCCTGATGAACTATATATTCATGGATTACCTCGACAAGTTCGTCGTGGTTTATCTAGATGATATCCTGATATTTTCCAAGAATGAAGAAGAACATGCTAAACATCTTCGTCTTGTGCTGGAAAAGCTACGAGAGCATCAGCTTTATGCCAAGTACTCCAAATGTGAATTCTGGCTTCCCGAAGTAACCTATCTTGGGCATGTCATCTCTAAGGATGGTATTGCCGTCAACCCTGGACGAGTTCCAGCTATTCTCGATTGGACTCCTCCGAAGAATGTCAAGCAAGTCAGAAGTTTTCTCGGTCTCGCCAGCTATTGCCGTAGATTCGTCGAGAACTTCTCCAAGATTACCAGGCCTCTGACTAACCTGTTGCATAAGGGCGTCAAGTTCCAATGGACAGATAAATGTCAGGAAAGTTTCCAGGCACTCAAAGACAAGTTGACTTCTGCCCCAGTGCTAGCTCCTCCTGATACTAAGAAGGACTTCGTCATTTACTGCGATGCTTCCCGTCAAGGATTAGGCTGTGTCCTAATGCAAGAGCGCAAAGTGGTTGCTTATGCCTCGCGACAATTGCGCCCTCATGAAGAGAACTACCCAGTTCACGACCTCGAACTTGCTGCTGTCATTCATGCGCTAAAACAGTGGCGACATTACCTTCTCGGTAATCGTTGTGAGATCTTCACTGACCACCAAAGTCTAAAGTATCTGTTTACTCAGCCAGACCTGAACCTCCGTCAGCAGAGATGGATGGAGACTATTGCAGACTTTGATTTGGGTATTTCCTATACCCCAGGCAAGGCTAATGTAGTGGCTGATGCTTTAAGCCGCAAGACTTACTGCAACCACCTCCAGGTTCACAAAGTTCAGCCCTCACTCGTTGAAGAGTTCAGAAAGCTGAACCTCCATATTGTTCCTCCAGGTGCACTCGCTCCCCCTCCTCCGGAGTTACGCAAGATGAACCTCCATGTTGTTTCCAGGGGTTCTCTCAATACCCTGGTTGCGAAACCAGATCTTGTGGACACCATCAAATGGATACAGAAATGTGACGATGAAGTCGAGAGGATTAAACTTTATCTCGCAGAAGGAAAGCCCTCATTCTTCACTGTGGATGACGCAGGCACCCTATTCTTCAAAGGTCGCCTAGTGGTACCGAGTAAGAGGGAAAACCTGAATCTGACTCCAAAGGTTATGAAAGAAGCTCATGATACGCCTTTGTCTATTCATCCCGGTAGCACCAAGATGTACCAAGACATTCGTCAGAGATTCTGGTGGTCTAATATGAAGCGAGACATTGCTCGTTATGTTGCTGAATGTGACGTTTGCTATCGTATCAAAGCAGAACATCAAAGGCCTGCTGGAACTCTGCAACCCATCTCTATTCCTGAATGGAAATGGGACCATGTTGAAATGGACTTCGTCACTGGATTTCCCAAGTCGCAGAAAGGTAATGATGCTATTCTTGTCGTCATTGACCGGCTTTCTAAAGTTGCACATTTTCTAGCGGTCAAAGAAACGATCACTGCTAGTCAGCTTGCAACTCTCTATATGTCCAGAATTGTTTCACTTCACGGTATTCCACTGGTTATCAGTTCGGACCGTGGCAGCTTATTCACTTCAAGATTCTGGGCAAGTTTCCAAGAAGCTATGGGGACTCACTTATCTTTCAGTACTGAGTTTCATCCACAGTCACAAGGGCAAGTTGAACGTGTCAACCAAGTTCTCGAAGACATGCTTCGAGCTTGTATTATTTCCTTCGGCAAGAAATGGGAGGAATCTCTCCCGTATGCTGAGTTCTCTTATAATAATAGCTATCAAGCTAGTCTGAAGATGGCCCCCTTCGAAGTGTTATATGGACGAAAGTGCCGAACCCCTCTGAACTGGTCAGAAACTGGGGAACGTCCACTCTTCGGTCCGGATATTATCCAACATGCCGAAGAACAAGTCCGCATTATTCGCGAGAATCTCAAGACTGCTCAGTCACGTCAAAAGAGTAATTATGACCGTCATCATAAGGACATGGTCTATCAACCTGGCGAAAAGGCCTATCTTCGCGTTACACCAATGAAGGGTGCTCACCGCTTCGGGATCAAGGGCAAGCTAGCTCCTCGCTATATTGGCCCATTCACTATTCTGGAAAGGCGTGGGAAAGTGGCATATCAACGGGAGCTTCCGTCGAACCTTTCTCAGGTTCACGATGTGTTCCACGTGTCACAACTCCGACGCTGCTTCAAGGACCCAATCCGAGCAGTGGACCATGAAGTGCTTGAATTGCAACAGGATCTCTCCTATAAAGAGCATCCGGTCCGCATTCTCAACCAAGCTGAACGCCGCACACGTCAGAAGGCGATCAAGTTCCTCAAAGTCCAATGGTCGAATCACTCTGAAGACGAAGCCACCTGGGAACGCGAGGATCGTCTTCGTGATGAATACCCCGCACTCTTTCCTTCTACCTCCTAAATCTCAGGACGAGATTTCTTGTAGTGGAGGAGATTTGTAACGCCCGGATAATCATGCTACAGTAAACTCACGTTGATGGTGCCACGTCACCTCTGTCTCTGTAGTTAATCTCGGGTTAATTCAACAATGTTTCGAAATTCAAATTCAAATGTGTGATAGCAATAAAAGTTTTCAAAAATTCAAACTAAAATGTTCGGGGGTTGCCAAATATTGCATAGCAAATTATCGTGAAATAAACACATTTTTATAAAAGGCCTAAATAATTTAAAATTATTTAAAACAGAAAAGTAAATAAATAAAAGAAAAGAAAATACAAAAGAGAAAAACTAAGCTAACAAAAAAAAAGAGAAGCCCCCCCCCTGCTGGACCGCGGCCCAGCTGGCCGTCGGGCCAACCAGGCCGGCCCAGGTCGGCCCCCACGTCCTCTCCCTTATCCACTCACCCTCCCCCCCACGTTCCACCGACACCCCCACTCCACCCACTCCCCCCCTCCTCTCGCCCGATCTGGATCGAGATC